>NW_015163139.1:275856-297916 GCF_001447785.1 Gekko japonicus
CCCCCTCCTTCGGCTGGAGCGCAGCTTCACCCCCGGGAGGTCCGGGAGGTGAGTCTGCTAGCGCGCCGCCATCAACCAGAAGTCCCTCCTCTCTACACCTGACAGGCAGCTGCCTGTCCAGTGTAGGGGGAGGGGAGGAGTATTAGAAGCCACTGTGGAGGTGAGGCTGCACCTGACAGACAACCGCCTGTTAGGTGTAGGAGGTGGGGGGAGTGTGTTGGAAGCCATCACAGAGGCTGGGCTAGCAGCTTTATTTATTTATTTTTTGGATTTATATCCCGCCCTCCCCGAAGGCTCAGGGTGGCTTACAAAGAGGCATAAATGCCAGGTTAAAACAATAAAACAATATAAAAACAGTATAATAATACAGTATAATACGATTAGTAAAATATCGGTGCTTTCCTTCACCTCACAGGTGATTGTTGGCCACTCCTGATTTCCTCAACTGTCATTAGCTCTCTGCAGTCCCCTGTAGCTGTTGTTTGTTTGTTTTTTTACCTCAGAACACACAGCTCTGCAGCTGACCAATCAGAGAGTGGGGGGTGCAGAGAGGCAGCTGCCTGGCAGCTGCATAGGAATCAATGGGGGAGCACATTTTCCCCCTTTTGACCCACTTAGGGGTCGAATTTCTAAAAATTGCTTCTTAGCAAGCACCTACGCCACAGTAGGAGCTCTCTCCCTGAATTTGGTGTCTCTAGGTCCAGCAGTTTGGCTTGGGCATTGATTTTACGGTGAGGGGACTTTATTTTATATATGTAGATGAGATGGGGCTGAAATCAGACTCTCGTGATAAGCATGGAATGCTCATAAATTCCTCTAGTATCCTTCATATTTAATATTCATTTTATAATTAAATCCAATATTGGGTGATGGTGCTGACTTTTTTGGTATCTGAGTAAAAATTGAGGGGGGGGTTTGCCCATTTTTAAACGAAGTACACCTAAAGGCAAAATTGCCTCATTTCTCATAAAGTCTCTGCTTCTAGTACGTTATTAGGCCAAGAATGAGATCCCACACTTACACTCTGAAGTGGTTTGTCCCAGCCATAGGCTGCTTAACACCTCAATGAGAAGGAGGCCTTTGTTACACCAAAATTGCCAGTAAGTCTGTTAGAATGAATATTTGCCCTCTGCTGACAATCACTTGTATTGCAGGGATGACTAAGAATGTTTGACTGTTGCAGGCATGTTTTGTTGATAGACAACTACAGAGCTTTTCACATACTGCAAAAATAACTGAATTCAAAAAACCAAACAATTTACAGTTAACACATGAACCGGGGAGGGGCTGTTAAAACACTTACAAAAGGAAACTTAGTTTAAACCCACTAAAACAATATATTATTTAAGACCAGTTCCAAAATACCATATGCTATCTACTATTTATTTTTATTTTTTATTACATTTTTATCCCGGCCAAGGCCGGCTCAGGGTGGCTTACAGATGGATAAAATTCCCATAATACAATCATAATAAATACTACTTGCTACAATACTGTAAGCTTCCACTATTATGAGCCCCACTGCTCCTAAATCTTCAGAGTTTCAGGAGTTTATTAAATATGAAATATTAAATATGAAAGCACAGAGTGATTTCTAAAGGAGCAATGCTTAAACAGTTGTAGGGAGCTGTGTAAAAGATTTACAAGTGTCTGTTTTATTCCATTCCGAACTCATAATACCTATAAACAGCTCAGAATGGTGTACCCTTTTATACTCTGTGAGGGAGGCAAGTGACTAGCCCAAAGATCATCTGAGTAGGCTTTGTGGTTCAGTGGGAAGTTTGATTTTGGGTGTCCCCAGTCCTAGTTTAACTTATTAACAACTATATCATGCTGACTCTCAATAACAATGGGGTATCATTTTTCATTCACATGCACCACAGGCCAAGTACCTTTCCTCTACTGAGATGTTTTAATGTCAGCTTTGTAGAATCCTTGAATTGCAGGAGGATGAAAATTGTGCATAGTAGGCACCATACAAGCATACTTCATCTTAGCAAATTTGTATAATCATACTTCAAGTACACATATGGTACATGGGATTTGTTTAAGTTCTAGGAAATTCATAAGGATAAATATACGCATTCCCTGCCATACAAATTTGTATGGCAGGGAAAGCGACCAAGAATAAGATTGAAAGCTTTACAAGATAATAAAGAAAGAGGAGGCTTAGGCCAACCAAATTGGTTATTATACTACACATCAGCAGCGCTCGTCTGGATAAAAGAATGGATTACGCTAGAGGATAAGAGAACACTGGAACTTGAAAGACATGATCTACTACTAGGGTGGCATGCTTTGCTGTGGTATGAAAAAAACTTTAACACAGAAATATTTTAAGCAACATTGGCTACGAGCAGCACTTTTGAAAGTTTGGGACTTTAAAAGATTTTATAGCAAAAACTCTAGACTTATTGCACCGCTTGAGGCTTTTACTTTACCGAATATACATGAGGGGGAAGAATTAATAAGATACCAGGATATTCTGGACAACAAAAACTTAAGGTCTATCATGGTGGCGCAAAATGCAATTGGAATCAAGGTACAATAAAGATTAAAAAATAGACTTTTATGAAGACTTAACAGACATGGAAAAAATTCTGACCTCGGTGGACTCTAAGTTGATTAAAAGAACTTATGTCTTTTTACTTAATGATATGATGCATGATGAAACTGTTAAACCTAATATGATCTTATGGGCACAGAATGTAAGCCATAATATGGAATTAGAACAATGGGAACAAATATGGAAAGAAAACATTAAGATAACGAAAGCTATTGTATTTAAAGAGAATATGTATAAGATGTTTTACAGATGGTATATAACACCTGATAGAATAGCTAAAGGGAATAGTAAGTGTTCTAACAAATGTTGGAAGTGTTTATCTAGTACAGGATCCTTTTATCATATGTGGTGGCATTGTGATGTAACTAAGAGGTACTGGAGATGGATTCATGCAATAATGCAGAAGATAGTGGGATGTACAATTCCATTTACGCCTGAAGTAATGCTACTGAGTATACTACCTAAAGACTTTGAAAAAAGCAACAGATATTTAATTATCTACCTTACTACAGTGGCAAGAATGCCATATGCCAAATACTGGAAAGTACAAGATGTACCAAAAAAGCAGGAATATATACAAAAACTGATGGAAACAGCGGAAAGTGATAAATTCACATTGTTGATAAGAGGATCTACAAACTATACATTCCAGAACACATGGAGGCACTTCTATAATTGGTATATTAGCGCAAATTATTGTAACCTAAAAATGTAATCCCTAGAGCAAAGTATAGGTTAGAACATTGAGATAGCAGGTACAGATGTTGGTTTTAAGATACAAAAATGTGAGCTCACAGAAAATGATATGTGATATTGTACTAGATAGAGAATATCTAAGAGGCAACTATTGGAAACTTAAGCATTTGATACCCCTGTTTGTGTTATATGTGTGTATGTTTGGTTTGTCTGTTATGAAAAAACAAATAAAATTCTACCCTTTGAGGGCAGATTTTTTTTAAAAGGATAAATATACACACAGAAAAGAGGTGCATCGAAAATCCAAGTCACATCCATTCAAGAGGATTTAGGTATTCCTAAATGTCTTGGGTTTGGATCTACTTGCTCAGGTGTTCATGAAACCAACAAGTATACAAACTCCAGTTAAGCCTTTCCTTCTAAACATGTCTGTGTTCTGAGACTGTTTAGACTAAATGTTTGGTGGGGCTAATGGATTACCATACCTATGATTAGGTCTGATCTCTGTGGGAAAATGGCCTAAAAGGATGACCTTGAAGCCTGGAGGTTGAATCCAACTGGTGATAGTCCATAATGTAGACTGCTAAGATCTCTTTATAAAGAACAAAATGGTAACCGTGTACTTATTCCAAGATAATGTATGAATTTCTCCTTTCAGTCCCGCTTTCTCATATAAGCAGCACTGTTTGTACCATCCCATTATTCTCTTATTTCCTAAACAGCTTTCAAAGACCACAAACATAGAGCCCTTAAATAATTTACATCCTTTGCTTTTTGTGTTATTGCTTCTCTGAAACTTGCCTGAGCAAAAAACAACATGTGAGAGAATGTTTATACTGATTTAAAACCACTGGGCTACATCCTGCAAGCATTTCTATGGGCAAAAGAGGGAAGAAGGAAGAACCTTTCGACTACTGAAAAGTTATGTTGGGGACCTGTGTGGACAAAAGCCACATGGGATGTTGGCTACAATGTGAGGGGGAAATAAGTACAGGTGAAAAAGAAAAACCAATTAAGATACAATAGGCACACTCTGGCTAAATTAAACTGAACTGATCATAAAATAAATTTCCTGTCCAATCCTGCCAGTATTGTGGTCTAATATTCCCCTGTTGGATCTTAAAGGGTGTGGGACCTGAGCCTTTATTGGTGGTGTTCAAATGAAGCACTTAGCTATGGGACCTAGCTTTGGCTAGCCATGACAATCCAGAAAGGTTTATGTGGCATGCAGAAAGCATTTATAGTCCTTGGCCTTCTAGAGCCAACAGTGGCTTTGTACATCATTTCCTAGATAGCAGTTGCTGCTCTTACATTTATGAAATACTGACGTATGTGTCACAATGCATCTTATGGAGTTTCTGCTCCAATGGGTGACAGGCATTCTGAATCAGAGTGCTTAGTCACTTGCTACCCACACATTGGGGAGAATGATCCACATTCCTATCATTGATATTCCAGACAGACTAGCAGGAACAGTAAGGAGGTAGAGAGCTACTGGTGAGAACTGATAGCTCTAAACCACCACAACAGGAAATACCACATGGAAGAGGCACTGTATTTTGTTTCTTGCTTGATCACTGCTGTTACTAATTAGGGTGATTTGTGAGGCTCCACTAGTCTGTTTTATTCCGTGACTTCTAAGTAGACAAGCAGTATAAACAAATAGAAATACAAATGGGATGGATCCCAGCAGTCTGGTGACCTAAGCCTTCCTCCAGAGCAAAGAGTCTTCCTTGTCCACCTTTGCCAGAGGAAAGTCATTTCACCTGAGAAGACAATTGGTAGGTAAGGTAAAGGTAAAGGTTCCCTTGCTCATAGGTACCAAACCATTAATTCAGTGTTTGTCCAAAAGATGCTTGCATTCTGAAGGCTCAAGATCACCCCAAGCATCTGGGTGTAAAACCACACTAAAGCAGGATACCCATGGCAAATATAGAGTGGGGTTGGTAGAACAAAGAAAAGTACCTGTTCTTCATCCTTCACTATCAACAGCCACCACTGGTATATTCCTTTGTTCCAAGCTTCTGAGCCCTATAGAGTCCAGCTGAGCTGTCATGTTCTTCACTGACTTGGCTTTATTATGGGCCATATATCTTGGAATGAAAAACATTTCCTTTCACACACACAGGTAATATTATTGAAGAATTCTTCATATATACTTGCCTCTGAGATTAAATTGCGTTATCAGTGACAAAAAAATGACTTTTATGGGCTTCTACATTTTTCTACTTGCCCAGTGAGTATTTTGAAGATATAATAAACTCTTTGTCTGGCTTTCCTAGTGAGTATGTTGTACCATGACCTGGATGGCCCCGGCCAGTCTGATTTAATCAGATCTCAGAAGCTAACCAGTATTGGCCCTGGTTAGTATTTTGGATGGGAGACCACCAAGAAAGACCGGGGTTGCTGCACAGAGGCAGTAATGGCAAACCACTTCTCCCTCTGACGTGGAGGCCATCTTGTGGGTGATTCCCATCCATCATTCAGGGAGGCAGGAACATTTCAAACGTCCTGTTTCCTGTGGTGGGAGTCACCCCAGGTTCAGTTCTTTTCCTGCCTCAAGAGGGAGAGCAGTTTGTTAGGCTTTGCTTACCAAACTATTGAATATCTTACTACATACAAATTTCTCTACTTTCTTCTTAGATTCTTCTTTTCTATTACCTATATTACAAAAAAAATATTCCTGAAATTCCTAAGGATGAAAGTCTTGTTTTTGGTGGCAATAACGTCTGCTAGTAGAATTTCTGAACTGAATGCTCTTTCCACTAGATCAGATCTTTGTGTTTTTCACAAGGACAAAGTCATTCTTAGAATGGATCCCACTTTTTGTCCCAAGATCAACACTACCTTTCATAGATCCCAGGAGATCTACTTACCGTCTTTCTCGCCAAATCCAGTCCACCAGGTCAGAAATTTGTGTTTTCCACAAGGAAAAAGTCATTCTTAGAACGGATCCCACTTTTTGTCCCAAGATCAACACTACCTTTCATAGATCCCAGGAGATCTACTTACCGTCTTTCTCGCCAAATCCAGTCCACCCAAAATAAAAACTCTGGCACACCTTGGACATGCGAAGGGCTCTCAAGTGTTATCTTCACAGAACAGCCACCTTTAGAAAAATGGAGGCCATGTTGGTCAATCTCGCGCCTCCTCACACCGGAAGAAAAATGTCCAATTCAGCCTTGAGTTCGACCATCAAGACTTGCATAGCAGAAGCATACAAGAGCTTGAATCAGCGGGTCCCTGCAGGCATCATGGCACACTCCCTGCGTAGTGTGGCCACAAATGCAACGCTGAACAATAGAGCTTCAGTGGAAGAAGTGTGCAAGGCCGTGACATGGTCCTCTTTATCTACATTCATTAGGCATTATAAAATTAACATTTATGACTCTGCGGATGCAGCCTTTGGGAGGAGAATGCTACAGTCTGTACTTCCTTCCGATGATGACCACCCGCCCGATATTTAGGGACATTGCTCTGGGAGGTCCCACAAGATGGCCTCCACCTCAGAGGGAGAACGACCATTGGTACTCACCGTGAAGGGTCCTTCTCTGAGGCTTGGAGGACATCTTGGCCGTCCCAGCTCATCATCACCTATCTATTTCTTCTGTATATATTCCTATTATTGCTGTTAAGTCTTACACTATAGAGAGAAGTGAGTTACCAGTATTTCCAAATTTCTTCCTGTTCAAGTTCTGTGGTTAAGGTTTTATCTTACAGTTGTTAAATCGAAATTATAGTTCCCATGTTTTCAGAGCTATTTAGTGTTATTGCTTTAGGAGAACCTGAACTGAGCCTGGGGTGACTCCAACCACAGGAAACAGGAAGTTTTAAATGTTCCTGCCCCCGGAATGATGGATGGGAATCCCCCACAAGAGGTCCTCCAAGCCTCAGATGAGAAGGACCCTTCACGGTGAGTACCAATAGTCGTTCTCAACATCTGAACAGTTGGCTGTGAGTTGATGGCACTTTCTTCCTCCACATTTTTGTATAATTTAAACAGCAAGGAATGCTAAAGATGGGTATGACAAGAAATATGTATTCTAGCATCCTATAAAAAGGTTTTTTAAAAATTTATATCATGCCATTTTTTAAAAGAGGAATTTTTCCTATGTTTTATTTTTCCTCTGGCTTTTACTGCGTTTTCTAGAACTAAAAACATATCACATTGGTGTTTTTTTGCTTTTTTATTAGTTTTCTTTATACATATATATTATCCATAGTATAATAATTTACATTATTATTATTATTATAATAATAATAATAATAATAATAATAATAATAATAAAATATGTGTCTTCTAAATATGGGTATTATTTTATTTCCTTTTCTTGAATAATAGGTTATTGTTAGGGACTCTTTCAGCCCGTGCTAAAAGAGCTGCACTGGCTGCCCATTTGTTTCCAGGCGCAATTCAAAGTGCTGGTTCTTACCTTACCATATTGTCCAGCCCACCAGTTGCGATCTGCCTCACAAGCCTTGCTCGCTGTGCACCTGCTTTTAGAAGTAAGGCAGGCACCAACCAGAGACAGGGCCTTTGCAGAGTAGCACGTTGTTTGTGGAATGCCATTCCCCTTGAGGCTTGCCTGCCACCTACTCTGTGTTTAGGTGACAGGCCCAAACATTTCTCTCTACCCAGATTTTAATTAAGGGGCTGATTTTTTTTCAACACCATATTTATAGTGCTTTCAACCTGTTAACTGTTAAATTCATTGTAAGTTGTTTTATGTTTTTATGCTCTGACTGGTCTTTTAATATTAGAGTTTAATTCATAACTTTAAATATTTTATGTTTTTATTATGGTTTATTTTGTAAGCTACCTCTGTCTGCCTATGTTTTATTTTGTAAGCTACCTTCCCTGGAGAAGTGGCATAAATTTTTAAAAAATAAATAATAGAGACACACGTAAATGCATTGTGTTCATTAGAAATCTATTAATGACTTTGCATCATGGTAATTCTAGCTTTCCAGTAATTGTTGGTATATTTACATTTAATTTTATAATTGTTTGCAATACACAAAAGCTATCAAGAGTAAGCCAGTCATTCTTTTCACATTGTAACTTTAACTAACCTTTTCCATCCTCTTACAAAATTTGTCTTTATTAATCTGTGGAAGCTCTAAATTCTTATGAAGGAAGTGATGTTTACTTTGAAATATCAGTGTCTGCTTAAAGCACCTTTGAGGTTCTCTCGTAGTATTAATAAATAAGGAAGAAATGGTTCGGTTTGCTGCATTCAAAGGTTGTTTTTATCGCCACCACCTGATTGTCTCCATTGATTACAAAGTATAAATACAAATAGATTTTCCAGATAACACAAATCCAAGTGATTACAATAATAACTAGGCCACGGATTTTTGTGTGCCAAAAAGACTTCCCAGAATACTGTGCATGTCAAACCTATAGGCTGCATTCAGACATAATAATAAACTGTGATTTATAAACCATGATCTGATTGAACCACAGCTGTACTCTCTGGATCCAAATAGCACCAAACTAGCTTTGAAACTAGGATTTCAAACTAGGATTTGTAGCTGGATTCACAGGTTTGTGGAGTAGTGCCACCCTCTCACGGCAGAGTTTATTGCACAAAGCACTTTAAACAGAATGGTATATTATGATGTCTGAGGGTAGCCTTATGATCCACAAATAACAAGATTTTTAAATACAAAAATCTATAGTCAGTATTAAAGACAGCTAAATGTCATAGTCACAGCTGACTGCTTGAATTGATTTTACAACCTGTATCTTTATCTTAAGCCAGTGATGCAAACCACTACTTTCTTCGTTTTATGCAAACTGAGAAGCTGAATGGTTCAGAGTCATCCAACTATTTGAACCACCATGGCTGCAATCACACACGAAATAATCCACTTTCAATCTACTTTCAGTGCACTTTCCAACTGGATTTTGCCACTTCACACAGTAAAATCCAGTTGGAAAGTGCATTAAAAGTGGATTGAAAGTGGATTAGTGTGTGTGATTGCAGCCCATGGATGTTCAGATCAGTAACCTGGATGGTGCTAAGCACCTGCAGCTCTCCACTGAGAGAGTCAGAACCATTCATGGTTACTAATTCCAGATATGGAGTTAGGTCTGACACTAATGATGGTGGGAGAGCTTATCATTTCGAACTGTTAGGCTTTGCGAGTAATATTTGGCTCACAACAGCATGTCACATGAGACAATTCCTGTTTTTGTAAGTCAGAAAAATAGAGTTTGGTGTGACATCCTGAACACAGTATGTGACAGATAATGCTCTTCCTGTGGCAGCACTCAGCCTTTATATTCATTCTTCCTTGAAAGCAAAGACAATTTATCAGCCTGTTTGCTAACCTTCCATACTGTTAACAAGGAGAAAGCAGGTTCTGTTCTTTGCCTTTTCATTAAGATCTTTGAATATTCATAACAAAGCAGGTAGGTAATAAACTATTTTAATTAATATTCTAGTCAGGTCAGATCTTCTGGCTGAGAAATATTTTGGTAACTATCACCTGAGAACATTCAGGAATATGATAACTGAAGTAAGATACTTATTGTACGTTTGCTTTTTAATTAGAAGTCGTTTTGTCTTACAGTCTAATTCTGACTTACTTTACTTTGTTGTTACATTACATTTCGCCACTGAATGACTATGTCTTTCTCCAGTACTTCACTTTTGGCTGCAAACACCTGGCTGTTTCAAGATTATTGAAATGTGCTACATTTTCAATGTAACAAATAACAGTGTTTATGGATGTAGGAAATCCAGATTCTGTCTACCCACCACATTTGATAACTGACCTGTCGAGAAAGGAATAAAGAATGGCAACTTGCAATCATTTGCTGAAGTCATTTTACAGTGGATGTATATCTTTATATATTTATTGTGCAAAAATGTTAAACCAAAACTTTCCTTCACATTTTAATTAACTGTAACTGTTTTACACTTTGCTATTTTATAACTGGTAGAATCAGTACAGCTTTTTTTATTCATGTTAGAATGAGCTCAGTATATGAAGAATCTTTTTTTGGAGCGGGGGAGAATGTTGGGTTTTTTGGATTCAGAAGATAATTCTCTGATCTGGTTTCAGTTCTAACCAAATGCACCCATTTTGCACTTTGCTACTAAGAGATTTCTCTGCTCTGGATGGCCCAGACTAGCCTAATCTCTTTGGATCACAGAAATGGAGCCGAGTTGGCCCTGTTTAGTACACTAAGGAAGTCCAGGGTTGTTACATAGAGGCAGGCAATGGCAAACCACCTCTGCTTGTCTCTTGCCTTGAAAACACTATAGGGCTGCCATAAGTCACCTGAGACTTAATGGCACTTTCCCCACACATGAGGAGACTCCCCCCCCTTCTCTAGGAGAGAGAGAGAGAAACAAACCTTTAATGGCATAATAATCCAACAATGAAGAGACTTAAGATCTTTGGAGATCAGTTATCAGGCAGCTCTTGGTAATGGTCACCATGAGCTTTCTGTTGTTTTGTCTTGTGTATATAGCTTTCATCCTTGCAGGAAATCTTGTTCTCCACAGATGCGCACTTCTGCAACTTGGTTATTTGTTGCTGAGCTGATTGGGTATTGTGATTGGGAAAGCACTCCTGACTTTCCATCTGGCCCTGGCTGTTTGCCTAGCAGGAAGTATGATTGTTTTCGGGCTGACTGTGCTTGTGCTGTTATAACTGAAACCCTGTCAATAAGAATGCTGAACTTTGTGGCCACAAGGACTAATTACTGGTCTCCTTCCCAGTGCTGCCATTGTAGACTGCTTCACTTTTTCAGTGGCTGTTTGATAGTGCAGCTAGTCTCCCACAAAAAGTGATACTGTTCCCAGTCCAATTATTCTTACCTGTCCTTGAATACAACTTGAATAAAAGTTTGTTGGTCTTAAAGGTGCCACTGGACTCTAATCAGAGGTCATTTCGGGGGGGAACGCAGTTCCCCCGGGTGAGGTACAGGGGGCGGGGCACATGACGAAGCCCCGCCCCCTGCTTCCGGCCCTCATTCAGCCAGGAGGAGGCAGGAGAACAGGGAGGGTAAGTTGCTTCCTCCCTGCCTCTCCACTGCCGGGCCCCTCATGGGGCTCGGCAGTGGAGCTGCAAGGCCGGCACCGGCGGCCGGGACCATTGGGGGCGGGGTGTGTGGCCTTATGACACATTTCCGGTGATGTCAGGAGGTGTGGCCTTATGACACACTTCCGGTGATGTCGGGGTGTGGCATATGCTAATGTTATGCTAATGAGTTTCCCTAGCTCTTTTTCTACGAAATGACCCCTGACTCTAATTCTAACCTTTTATGCATCTCCTCCCATCCAAGTAGTTCCCTTATAAACATCCAACTTTAACAGAGACTGAGGAAAAATTATGGGTCCTAATTCAAGTAGCAAGTCTTTGGCCAATGCTCCCACATCTTGACCAATCCATTACATATGACTTAAACAGCTACGATGCATGATCCCCCCCACATTTCTTATTTTTATAAAGAGCAAGCACCAAATGAATCATGCCCACAATGCTGGGCTAGTGCTCTTTTTAATCCTTGTCTGTGGAACCCTCATTCAAAAGATGTTTCCTCACAAATTTCAGGTAGAGAGGAAAAAGAGTTTCCATGCCCTGCAGTCTCACATCTCGCAGCTTCACTTATTCTCAACAACATTCAAAAGTTATAGGGAGTGAAGTCAGAGAAGCTGCTGGAGGCACAAGTGAACTTCCATGAACCACCACTCTGTTGTTCCTAATATTGACTTCACACATGACTGAACCTACTCAAACTTCTGGAAATTACCAAAATACCTTGTCTCCTTCCAGGAAGCTAGTTTTGATTTGGTTTCAGGGTAGTATTTGCACAAATTCAACAGGAAGAAGGCTTTTTGTAGATCCACCAAATGCAGGCTGTAAGCTTTATTTCCTTTTTTTAATCACGGCAATTAGGGATTCAGTGGACCCCCTGAACTGTGATAATTATCTCACTGGTTCTGTTTAGAGGGTGTGTGTATACTGGATTGGATAATATCTGGAGTCCAGCCATTGGGCTATAGGTTGATTGGTGCCTTCCATGCATTGCTAATATAGAATGTCTTGTATGACATTCCATACTATGAATACATGAAACAAACAAATCAACACATTGTCATATTATAATAACACTTGGTACTTGTATAATGTTTTCCATGTTCAAAGGGTTGCCCATATTTTATCACCTAAGAGTGGCAGTTCTCCTGCCATCTGCTTTGGAAAACAGAGATGTAAGAAAAACTTAGCTGTAGCAACTAACTGAATTTCCTCAAAACCAAGGCAGAAGTGAGAAAATATTTAAAATTTTAAACCATTTAAAAGCCTCTCACTTGTACTTCTCTAATTAGTTGATTTTCATGTAATTTGTGCTTGTACAGTAAATACAAGTACTCCCTCATTCCGTGATCGATCACACAAAGACACTGTGCAGGAATTATATACTAAAGATCACCTTGTGCTTAATATACCATGTCACAAACATTTAAGCCTATGGGAACCCTAAGAATCCAATCATTAATTGTTATTTTCTAAGTCCTGGAACAACTACGATCTGCGACAATGGGTATATAATGGAGATGCTTTAATAGATAACCAGTTAATTGCTCAGTCAAAATCTGTCCCTTGGTATAAAACCTTAAAGAAAGATCATTTAAGTCTCCTATTTAATAAACATTACTGCACATAGTCCAAGAGTGGCATTCACGGCATTATGATTTCTGAACATGCCATCAGAAGTACTGACTGGAAGACATCTAAAAATTCCCCTAGAACAACGTATTTGTCTATGTGGAACTTGAAGATCTATTTCATTATGTAATGGTTTTCCCACTAATAAATAAATATATTTGGATCTTAGAAATAGATTTTTATCTCAAATACTTAATCAACTGCATAATTTTTCTGACACTGACAAGCTAATTGTCAGATGTGAATCATTTGGTATCTTATACGGTAGCACTTTTTGCATTAGCAGCCAGGAAAGCTAGAGCAAAGGTGGTTCTTAGGAACGCAGCTTACTGAGCTGCAAGGCATTAACATTGTTACAATTGTAATAGGAGTTTGTAAATGCTGTATACAATTTTAATTTGAGGCATTTTAAATATTTTAGATATTGTACAAATGAATTTAATTCTCACTGAATGTAATAACTAAATGTGCATTTTAAGATATTAGGGATCCACTTTTATATGGAATTGTGAGGGCCAATGGCCATATACAATAAACTTTATTCTGATTCTACCGGCTGTTCCCAGCTTAAGGAAGCCTCCTTGGCCTGTGCCTTCTCCACTGTAGTTCCCACTTTGCAGAAACTCCTTTGGGTCCCTAGGAGGTAACCAGAAAGCTGTCTAGAAATTTTTAGTGGGTGCTGCAAGGCCATTTTATTTGCCAGGGCTTTGAATGGGGTATAAAATGCAGGAATCTCTTGTGAGGAGACGAAGGGTTAACTGGGTGGGTATTTGGTTGGTTTTAAATTGCGATGCTTTTAGTTATTATTTGTAAACTCGCTTAAGTCTGGAGAAAAGGTGGAATATAAATATTTAAATAAATAGACAAGTTGGTGTTGTATAGTGTGATGATCACATTCACATTACTACAGTGTGCTTACACAAGGCACAGAGCCGCCTGGCTCACACATTCATATAAGAAGTATTTGAAGTGATGAAAATGGAGGAATAAATGACCATTTTATAGATGCCCGTGCTCCTATACAACAAGATTCCAGTTACTTCATATGAAGAGCAGCAAAGAGTGACAGAATATCAGCAGAGCAGCCTCATTTCATCCTTTAGCTGCCAAAGTATAAATAGGGAGACCCAAGAAATGGAGGACTGCCAGACACTTGCCTACATACCCCGCCCCCCCAGTGCATCTAACTCACAAAAAATTATCCTGGAATAAATCTTGCCCCTTAGGGACAGCTTAGTATATAATGGATAAATTTTAACTGAGTAAATCTACTTAATTTGCATGAATAAGCCAGTAGCTTTGCAGAAAAGCACACTTTTAAGATAATGCATGCACCATAACAGGGACCATGTCAGTAGCGGAATTTCCAACTGTGTGACTGAGCGTGGTGGCCAGGGGGCCTTATGTTGACCCTCTGGACTCATGGCTAAATGTGGAGACCCAGCAGAATCCTGTCCCACAAATGCAGCTGGAGCCCAAGAAGTCAGCAAATCACTTCACCAGCAGTTCCGTCGTTTGACCGCCAGAGGACCTTGCGCTGCTTGGGGGCAGCCTAGGCAAGAGTTACCAGCAGCCTCCTCCTGCGAAAGACTTGGCAGAGATGGGAGGGGAGAGCTACCTCCAGCGCAGACGGAAGATGACTCAAGCGTTCAGTTGAACAGCCGTTCTGTTGCAGCAAAGACAGAAAAGGAGCATCGTGGGCTCAGGCTCAATTCCTATCTTTCCATGACAGGAAGGCCTGTCGAGCACAGAGGGCGTTCTGGCTGTACACACTGAGGTGTGAGCGGTTTCTTCGCTTTGGTAGGTAGTAGCCTCGCATATCAGACGCAAAGGAAGCAGAATGTGTAAGAGGCCACAGGGCTGACAGCACCGCCTTTAACTGGGGAAGTGAGGTTTAGCAATCTTTTGCTAAAACGAGACTACTGTTGTGCTGGCAAAGAGCTGGGTGATCAGCTTTCTTTGCGAAGAGCGGGCGTGCTGCGAGAGCTGGAAGACTAGAGCTGCAACTCTTTTCGCGGTCAAGGCAGCAAGACCTGCTTCCAAGTAAACATCCTGCCTGTGACCCAGTCCCGTTGCTCTCAGAGGGGGATGCATAAACGATCAAGCTGCTTCTGGGGTATTGCTGCTCTCGTTTTTCGTCAGCAACAGCAGAGACCTACTTCACCACCACATGCTCTCCCCCCCCCCTTCCCGACATTTGGAAGAGGGCTTCACCGCTTCCAACGACTGCAGGTTTTTGCGTTGTGCCCCAGCCTTGCAGAATCTGTTTGAACCGTGGAATAAAAGAACCGTGTATCATATACACCACCGGGAGTCTTCCTGCAAACTGCTTCCAACTCTGTGTAAAACTCTGTGTAAACCCTCGCCTGGCTCTGGCCTAAAGCGTCACTCCTGCGCCCCTTGCTGTATGCGCACCGGTAAGTCAGCCTCACTGTGCGGATGCGAAATCTGTAGTGCACATTCGTGCAAAAAGTTTAAGCCAAGCCCAGCGGTGGCTCCTGTCCAGGCCCTGCCGGGGCGGGGACGGGCGTGAAGCCGCGGCTTCCTTCTGTTCCTCCCCCAGTAGCCGTCCTGCAAGAGGAGCCGCGCGTTGGCGGACTCCGCCTCCCGGCGCGCCGAGGGAAGGCGAGGAGGGGGCTGCCAGGGAAAGCCGGCCAAGCGGCGCTGGGGAGAGGAGGGGCCTGCGGCCGACTGGGCGGTGCGGCGTGGCGTCGGGCAGGCTTTCCCCCCAGGCTGGTGGGGCGCGCGAAGAGGGCAAAGCAGCATGGCTCAGCCCCCTCTGCCCTGACCGCGCCTCCTTCTCCGCCGCCTCCTCCAGCGCCTGTCTTCGAGGCCACGGTGAGTGCCGCCCTCCTGGCTCCTCGGCTCCCTGGGCGCTGGGGCTCCGATCCCGCAGCCTCTGCCCACACACCCGGCTCTGTAGGAGCCCTCGCGCCCTCAACCCTCCCCGGCTTTGCTCCCCCCTTCCCCAAGCAGACTTCCTACTCTGCCGCCGCCGCCCGCCCCCCTTTCTGGGCTTCGCCTCAGCCGCTTTATCTTCTGCCTTGCCCCCTTTCCCCCTATCTGTTTCTCTCTCTCGCCTCAAGCCGTGCGCTCTTCATTGTTGCGTTTCTTCTGGCTGCTCTCCTCTTCTCTGCCTGACTCAAGTCTTAGCGAGCTGCAATGCCTACCGGCCACCTTCTTCGCCCTCACCACGGAAGAAGCTTGCAAGCTGTGCGGCTCTAAAAGGGTCGGGTCAGCCCCCGCCCCCCTTTATCTTTTTCTGTAGTCCTGGCTGTGCGTATGGGGGAGGGGGCGATGGATGGAGTCAAGTGCTGCGCTCCTCCATTGGTGTCAAGTGAGGGTGTGGGCCAGCGCGCTCCTATCGGTGTGGTTTTGGCCAGCTGGAAAATTAAATGGCCATTGTCTTGGTCCCCCTGCGGTTCTCGTCCGGCATTTAGTACCTTCTAGTCACGATGCTCTTTCTCTTTTTTGGTTACCTTAAATTGAATTGCCCTGTTTTGTGTGTGTGTGTGTGTTTTCTTGTCCTCCTCAGAATTGTTTACACCTTAAGTGTGTGTAGATTATCAGTTCCTCATTCTTGGTTTTTAAGAGGGGGATTGTGGGGGGGGGGGAGACCCAAACTGTAGCCTGCCCTCCTTCCCCCTCTCACAGCTGGCTCATAACATGCTTTGCTTAAAAAAAAAAAAAAGGCTGGAGGGAATGCAGCTGTCCTGTTCTTAAGCAATTTCTCAACTCAGGTACTTAATGTCAGCAGCTTTATCTGTTGCTCCTCACCCTGAATCTCATTAAAGATGAGAAGGATTTCTTCCTTAGACGACTCACAACCTTTTCTGTTCCACCCCCCTAGCAGAGCTGCAAAGAAACTATTTACTTAAAGTTGACAGAAAATGAAGCTTCCACCCCCTTGTTCAGCTTGTCTAGCCATGGGCACCAGTTACAGCAAGAGAATGGGGTATGCAACCAGTCTCCTTCCAGCTGAAGGATTACCCCCTCTTCCATGTACCCTCACACCCATACCTGTTTCAGATTCTCAGACTGCTTCTTTCCTTCTCAAAAACTTGGTACTCCTTAATGGTGGATAGGAACCTGAATTCCTAATATGTTTGCACAGAGGAGTGCAAAAGCTCTCATTCTGGTATGGAGGCCTCCCAGATTCTCACACATATATGAGAATTTTTGCTTATCTGGTAACAAAGCTTCCAAGACTATTTTCTTCTTTCTGAACAATAAACTTTATGGCCATTACTGGCAATAGTCTACCTACAGATTCACACACAAAACCTTAATTGGTTTCTCTTCAGATTGCATAAATCTTTCGCCATTTACCTACAGATTGGATTTGACTGTATAGGGAGAGGGGTCAGAGTTTACATGCTCTGCATTTGAAAGGTCCCAGATTCAATCCTTGGTATCTCCAGCTAAATTTAGGATCTTGTTTGAAACAGCTACTTGATGGTGGAATGGGCTTTAGGCCATTTGCATCTGAAACAGGTAAAAAAAAATTGATCCACTGTATTGGAAGGTTGGCATTCCTTTACATAAAGGGATGTCTAGCATCCTTTATTTATTTTCTTGCTTTATTAGGTTTCATATATATGAAATAAAACCTAAAGCAGTGAGGTAGTTGGATCAATAGTTTCACTTGGTATAGGGTAGCTTTATCTACCTACCTACCTACTGGCAATGACTTTGTGAATGCTGTGAAACACTTGTTTCTCCTCTTTCTTCCTATGATGCTAACCTTTTAAACTTAACTGTACCTTATCTGTAGGACTATGTGTACACACAGAACTGAATTATGTCATGTTAAAAGAAAAGTTTAACAATCAAAGAAATGTCTACTGACTTTCTGTGAATCATGATAAATTTAGAATGCTTAATAAAGAACGTTGTGTGTACCAGACAGTTATTTGTACTGGAATTGTTGCCTAAAACATAACAAAATTCACTTTTTGAGTTTGCAAAAAAACAAATTCAGTTCTGGTGTTTGTGTTTGTTTGTTTTTAAATCTAATTTGGGAAGACCTTAGGAAAAAATAAATGTTTGTTTGTATAGTATTTGAGTTGCTTTTTCTTGTCCCAAGTATTAGAACTTTTAAAGCCACACACAAAGATCAGAGGTCTACCAGCTTTGATGTAGTGTTCATATTTTTACTTCTCTAACTGCTATGATGAACAATATAGTGGAAGGAAGAATTTTACAGTGTTACTGAAGTACATTGTATGGTTTGCTTACATTAAACTAATAAGTATAAAACAAAACAATGGGAAAGTAGTAGGCGAAACCAGCAGACTTGCTCTTTAAAACTAGCCTTAGGACGTGCTCTTAAGCATTTACATCTGAGTATACATGCTTTAAATTTTTGATAAACTCAGAAACTGTATTAGAATCATTAAGGATATTCAAATGACTTTTCCCCTTCAGGTTGCCAGCATGTGGGCATGAACAGCATGAAATCCAAGTTGTCTCAATGGGCTTTAGGTGAAAGGGATGAAACAAGCAAATCCTAGAAATGACACCTTATGTCATAACAGGTTTTTGACAGTCTAGGCCTAACCGTATCAGTCTGTAGCAGTGGTTTCCAACCTTTTTGGTATGGAGACCCACACATACAAATTTACTTGGTATGATAACCTGTCCAGGGTCTTCCTAAGGCTTTTTTGTGCCCTAGGCAAAATATGACCTTGACTCCCATCTCCTCCAGCATTGTTTTCTATAGCAGCCAACCAGATGTTTTTGAGAAACCAAAAAACATTGCACAAAGGGCACAGCTGCTTCCACTATGAAACCGAAGCAAGTGGCATTCCAAAGTGCTCAGCCCTTGCATATGGAGATTACATTCCAGCCATTGACTACCCTTTTCTTTTCCATTACTCCCCCTAATCTCCCCTAAGGTTCCAAGAAACTCACTCTATCTGCAGTTGGTTCTTCTAGGAGCAACTTCACATATGATGATTTTTCTACAGAGATATTCTTCACAGAAAAATTAAGGATTTGTAGGGAAAAAAAAAGAAATGTCATATTTTGCTTCCTAAAATAGCACAACTGGTTACATTCATTACACATGATGGCCAATGCTCCCTCTAAGCTGTGGAGTTTTGTGAGCAAAAATTCTACTTTGTGAGCTGCTGGCATTAAAGTTGTGAGCGAGTGATTTGGCTACTGCATAAATTAGTTTGATCTAGAGCCATCCTTCCTGAGCTAAGACAAAAATCTGTGAGCTGGAGGCTAAAAATCTGAGCTAGCTCACACTAACTCAGCTTAGAGGGAACACTGATGATGGCATGTATTCTTTTCTCAACAAAACAAATACCGTTCCAGGTAAATAACAAAAAAATGGTATAGTTTTCAGCTTCAGTACAGTGCAAGGGACTTATCATGGAACAAGTTGTGAAAGTACCTGGAGTTTCCCTCTAGACTAAGAAGACATACATGATTCTTATACCACTGCATAAGGGACACCATGCTTGAGAGGATAGATGTACCTCAACAGCTGTTTGCTTAAAACTGCTTAATTCTGAGCATTATATCACTAACCACTTTCATAGTGGAACAAAGTTTGAGTCCAGTGGCACCTTTAAGACCAACAAATTTTTAATCAAGGTATGAGATTCCATGTGCTTGCACACTTCTTCAGATACAGTGAAACGGAAATTACTGGTCCATACGTATAGGTAAAGAGTGAGCAGTAAATTAATATAGTAAAGGTTTCCCTTGCTCTAAAGCCAGTCGAGTCCGACTGTAGGGATCTCATCTCTGTTTCCAAGCTGAAGAGCCAGTGCTGTCCAAAAACGTTTCCATGGTCATGTGGCCGGCATGACTAGATGCCGAGGTGCACGGAACGCTGTTACCTTCCCACCAAAGTGGTACCTATTTAACCACTTGTAATTTCTTGCTTTCGAACTGCTAGGTTGGCAGGAGCTGGGACCAGAGACGGGAGCTCACTCTGTCATGCGGCACACTCGGGTCTCGAACTGCTGAACTACCGACCTTCTGGTCTGCAGTACAGCGTCTTAACCACTTGAAGTGAAGGAATTAAATATGTCAAAATTGGAGATGGATGGGCAGATGTATCCTTAATTGTGGAATGCTGCTTAACTGAGACCCTGCCATCATGCTCCATCCATCTCCTCTCAATCATGAAGGCGACCTTACAGCATCTTCTTTTCTGAGGTGGGGCGACTGGCTGTGCAGAGTTATGTCTCCCCAGACCAGAGAAATACATTCCAATGTACCATTCCAAAATACATTTCACTCTACTATTCATTACATTGCATTAAAATCTACTATTCTAATCTGTTATTCCAAATAAGAAATAAAATAAAATAAAGAGGTCACATGGCCCTTCTGGGGAATTGGTGAGAATACAGATGTAAGGGCTGAAATGAGGTTAGCATATGTAGTGAGATAAAGCAATATCTCTGTTAAGTCCTGGGAATTCCATTGTTCTGAGTGTCATAATAACTTGCAACTCAGCAATATCCTGTTCTAGTCTATTCCTGAAGTTCCTTTGCAATAAAACAGCTACTTTGAAGTCACCCATTGAATGTCCGGGAAGGTTGAAGTGTTCTCCTACAGATTTCTCAGTCTTATGATTCTTGATGTCAGATTTGCATCCATTTATCCCTTGGCGTTGTGTTTGACCTGTTTGCCCTATGTAGAGAATTGAAGCGTATTGCTGGCAGTGAATGGCATATAGCAGTGGTGGCGAACCTATGGCACGGGTGCCAGAGGTGGCACTCAGAGCCGTCTCTGTGGGCACGCGTGCCATCGCCCCAGCCAGGCCCAGACCATCATTAAAGTGTCGAATTCTCTGCCAAATAATTTTAAGTAAATGAAAGCATTTGGGATTGCTTTCCCAACTTTGTTTGGATCATCTTAAGTTAATGTATGAGTTGTTTTTTTCTAAAGTAAAACCTCAGTATTCAGGTTAAATTGCCGTATTGGCACTTTGCGATAAATAAGTGGGGTTTGGGTCGCAGTTTGGGCACTCGGTCTCTAAAAGGTTCGCCATCACTGGCATATATGGTGTTAGAAGATAAGCATGTGAATTTATTTATTTATTTAATTCGATTCGTATCCTGCCCTCTCTGCCGAGGCAGGCTCAAGGTGGCTTACATTAAAAGTTAAAATATTAAAGCACCAGTGCATTGACACCGATGCATTGTAGTTGATGTTGTTAGATTCAGTGATTGTGTTGTCTGGGTGTATGTGGCAGCAAAGCCGGCATCTGGGTTTATTGCATGCTCTGGTACCTGTGTTCATGTTCAAATTAGATGTTGTATTATTGTGGGGGAGGAGTTGTTTGAGATTGTTTGAGATTGTGGAAAGGTTTGCCCCCCAGTACTTGTGAAAGAAAACAGTCATTATCCAGTAGATGTTGTAAGTCGCTGATGATGCTTTGAACTGTTTTGAGCTGAGAGCTGTATGTGACCACTAGTGGTGTTCTGTTATTGTTGGTTTTGGGCTTGTCTTGGAACAGGTTTTTTCTGGGTACCATTTTGGCTTTGTTAATCTGTTTCTTGACTTCATCAGGTGGATACTTTTTGGAACTCTAAAGGCTTGTTGTAGATCCCTCAGGTGAGAATCTCTGTCTGTAGGATTGGAACAGATGCGGCTCTAGTGTAGAACCTGGCTGTATACAATGGATCATTTGGTATGGAGGCATGTAGGTATGTTTGTCAGTCACTAGGTTTGTAGTATAAGGTGGTGTCTATGTGTCTGTTGTGTATTTTTACAATAGTGTCCAGAAAATGTATTTGTTGCATAGATTGGTTCATTGTCAGATTGATGGTGGGGTGAAAGTTATTGAATGCCTGGTGGAATATGTCCAGGGCTTCTTTACCATATGTCCAAACAATAAAAATGTCATCAATGTATCACAGGTATAAGAGAGGTATGAGTTTACGACTGGTAATTTCCATTTCATTGTATCTGAGGAACTGTGTGTGCGCACGAAAGTTTATACCTTGAATAAAACTTTGTTGGTCTTTCAGGTGCCACTGGACTCAAAACTTTGTTTTGCTGCTTCAGACCAATATGGCAACCCATCTGAATCCACCTTCATAGTGGTTGAAGTATTGACTTACTTTTCCCAGCGCCTATGTT
>NW_015163139.1:297977-311737 GCF_001447785.1 Gekko japonicus
CAATACTATATCCCTGAGTCTGCCACAGGATTGCAACACCTTTTTAGAACTTTTGTTTTACTTTTAAAATTGCCACAGAGACCCAAACGTTATGGAGACTGTAGTGTAGGGTGGTGGGAGCCTCTGTTTCCACTCCTGCCCATTTTCAAAAGCCAGATGGGTTTTCCCCCTCATTATTGTCACAAAGGGAAGGGGGAGGCAAGGATATGAGAAGTTGGCAAGGAAGAAGCGGAGAGAAAGACAGCAGTGCAAAGGACAGGAGCAGCCATTAGGGAGAGCTGGCCCGCAACCCACTGTTGTCCTGAACAAGGGACTGGGAAACGCTCGTCTATAGGAAAGTATTCTTATATGTATTAATTTTCAAGTATTTGTATGTGTGTGGAAATATGGCATTTTATAAGAGTGCTTCAGTGAACTAGTTTACTAAAGGTACTAATGGCAATCCTGTTTGATCAATTTCAAATGTGCAAGTGCCTTTGCTATTAATGGGTTTATATCCAGGACTGGAATTATTTGCCAGTGCTTCTAATAACAAAGCAAAGTCATTGGCCAGCACAGCTGAGAGCGCATTGTTGTGTGGCCAGTGTGCCTAAATCTATTCTCTTTGCATGTGTGCACGAAAGCATTATAAAAGAGCTTGTCTATAAAATTGTATCATAGTGTAACAAAGGAGTAATCGTGTATGGTTCAAATATATTGTGCAAAGTTTCTGTGCAGCCTTGTTAGATTTCTACTGAATATATATTTATTTGCTATTTTTAAAAAATGCTTTTTGTTCCTTTCAAGAACAATAGCATTTCTGGCCTTCTCAGATGATTTCTCATATCAGTACAAGATTTTCAATATATATCTCATCATAATGTGACATGATATACTCCCAACTACAGAAGGAAAAAGAAGCATTATAATAATTCATAAAATGCAGAAGAAAAGACTCTTACCTTATTATTACAAAGCATTATAAAGGATATCTAGTGCTCAATCTGAACATTGAAAATTATTTCTCTGGGCCATGGTTGCTATTTCTGGCTTGGGAAATTCCTGGAGATTTGGGGGAGATCGCTCGGTGGAGATGTCATGCCATAGAGTCTGTCCTCCAATGTTGCCGCTTCCTGGGAAATGGATCTATATAGTCTGGAGATCAGTTGTACTTCTAAGAGAACTCTGGACCCCACCTGGAGTTTGGAAGCCCTACTCTGGGTCCTTTGAGAATAGGTTAACTTAGGTAATAATGCAGTATTCCACACATTCACCCTTGGAGTGGGGTTCTAAGTTTTTCAGTGTCATTGCTATTGCCAGTTTAGCAGCGCTAAGTAGGCTCAGAACCAGTTCTAAATTTGAAAGGGCAACAAGTCCTTTTTCATACGCCAACAGACTCACTTTTGGATCAGAGTAGATTACAACCCAACATTTCACTAACAAACTTGCCCGTTTCCAAAAGGGTTCAATTTTTAGCTTCTGAAATGGAGTTCATTGGAGTAGATTAAAATTTTGTTAGTGCAGGGGTTTGGGGGGACAAGTTTTTAGAAAATATGGTGGCCACAAAGTTGAATCTTTAACCAAAAAAGTGAGGTCAGTTGGCCCAGAGGTAAAAAAAAAATTATTGATGATACAATCTTTTCTAACTGCATATTCCTTAGTTAATGAGTTCAGTTGCCTTTTGGCTTTTCATGCTTGCCCCACTGGTACTTTTTGGTAAATTATAAAGTAATAGTGTTGGGGCAATTTTTGCCTTTCCCCACTTAATACATTGAATTAAAAAAACCCTAAAACAATAAAACTAAATATATTTCTTACTTTCTCCCTGATGTCTTCACTGTTATTCTGTTCCTTTACTGCCAATGGGAAATACTTAATGAAAGGTTGATTTTTTTGTCTTTCTTGGCAGTTGGTGGCATGTTTGGTACAGCTCCCCAAGGGGAGTCTGTTTGACACCCATACCAGATTTGAAGAGTACACTATTTATATGGGCATTAGTTAATGTACTGGATTTTGTTCAGAGATGAGTAGATAAAAGCTAGGTGACGTATCCCATTACTTGTAACCTAGAAAGTATGTGCAGATATACATAAAGTTTTTGGCTAGAGTGAGTAACAGTCATAAATCATATGAAATTCAATATTTTAAGAAAGTTCAGCAAGGCTGTGGAATACAGTAGCTGCTCATGCATGAAAATTGAAGTGTTCACCCACAGAAGCCTCCCTGTAGGTGTGATATCTGCTTTTGTGCAGTGCCATGTATTTAATGTAAGATCAGTTGTGTCTAGTAGTATGTTTTAGAGAAGCAAGCAAATGAAACATGACTCTAACATCTTTGCGTTCAAATTCCAATTCAGTCAAACTCATTGTGTTTCCTTGATCTTAACAAACTTCTCAGTAAACGGGAAGAATAATTCTTACTGTAGGGGCTAGCTTCATAGAGAGAGCAATTTTTAAACATCGTTGCCCATTTAAATAACTGCTGGTGATTAGGAACAGTTTTGTATGGTATTTAATACCTGTTGATAGATTAGGGGTAACTTCTTGTAATGTCCGTTTTGCTGGGGTGGATTACTGTGAAAAAAAATTTTACTTGGATTTTTCAGTATCCTAGAGAAAAACCATGCCTTGTTTTTAGGTAAAGGTAAAGGTTCCCTTGCTCGAAAGCCAGTCGAATCCGACTCTAGGGTTGCGGTGCTCATCTCCGTTTCAAAGCCGAAGAGCCAGCGCTGTCCGAAGACGTTTCCGTGGTCATGTAGCCGGCACAACTAGACGCCGAGGCGCACGGAACGCTGTTACCTTCCCACCGAAATGGTACCTATTTATCTACTTGCAATTTCTTGCTTTCGAACTGCTAGGTTGGCAGGAGCTAGAACTAGAGACGGGAGTTCACTCCGTCATGCGGCACACTCGGATCTTGAACTGCTGAACTACCGACCTTCCACAGCCTGCAGTTCAGCGTCTTAACCACTTGAGCCACCGCAGGTCCTAAAAAAAAAAAGCCTTGTTTTTACTAAAGGGTAAATAAAAATGTTGGTTTTAACAACAGATCTGTAGTTCTGCTAACTTCTGCGGCCTAGTAGGAATTTGTAAAATATTCTGACTCTGCCCACCTGATCCTTTTTGATACAAACAATGTTATGAGTTATAAAAGAAAAACTTTCTTTTTCTGAAATAAATCAGTAGACTATATTATGGTAACAGGCTTGCAGCCTGGGGTGGATGTCCTTGGATCACCAAACCCTGGTAAAAGTTATTGGTTTTCACATTCTTTCCCTTCCTCCTTCATGGTTGGGTGTTGAATAGTAAACCTGATGGACCTGTGCCTATTAGTCAAGCAGCAGAATAAACAATCTTTGTTTCTACATTTAGTCGGCAAAGTAAAGAAAAGAAGAAGAAAACCTCAAAAAGCCTGAGCATGCTTGTACTCTAAGGGCCCATAGAGTGTTTTGAGAAGTTCAGTGTCAAAGGGCAGTGGTGGTAGAAAAATGGCAAGTATGTGTGGGGGAAGACTTCCTTCTTAAGCTTTTGAAGGGCTCTGGAACTAAGACCCTCTGGGACAGGTGGGGAGAATTTATTAGTATTGGAAGACAGATGCTCCAGTCCTAATTAATGTCCCCCTCCCTGAATTTCAGTACCCTGAAGTGAGGGTGAAATTAGGTTGGCTGTGTGTATATATGCCTTACGACAAGCATCTTCTACACTAATTTCTACATTCCTATAACTGAACTGGATTACATTTGTTCTCTTCACTGTACCAGGCTTGGATGTTCTGTGTCCTTGGGAGAAAATGAAATTAGAATATGTTTACCATTTTGAATGACTTACAAAATGAACTTTTATTTTAGAAAATACTTGGTGAGATTGAGGTTAATGATCTGGCAGGAAAATGTTTTGGAGTAAATGTCTCAGGAGTTTCTTAGCCAAAATATAAATATGCTGTCAAAGCACTTCACAAGGACACTGAGCACTTAGGTTTTTGTTGATATATAATATAATACAGTACTGATGGATGTGAAAACATAATTAGGTAAAGGTAAAGGTTCCCTTGCTCGAAAGCCAGTCGAATCTGACTCTAGGGTTGCGGTGCTCATCTCCGTTTCAAAGCCGAAGAGCCAGCGCTGTCCGAAGACGTTTCCGTGGTCATGTGGCCGGCATGACTAAACACCAAGGTGCACAGAACGCTGTTAACTTCCCACTGAAGTGGTACCTATTTATCTACTTGCAATGTCTTGCTTTCGAACTGCTAGGTTGACAGGAGCTGGAGCCAGAGACGGGAGCTCACTCCGTCATGCAGCAACCCGGGTCTTGAACTGCTGAACTACTGACCTTCCACAGCCTGCAGTTCAGCATCTTAACCACTTGAGCCACCGCAGCTCCTGTTGAAAACATAATTACAAAGCCTCAAAACTATAGAAGGACAGGGGGGAAGGAAAAGAAACTTCTTTAACACGTAACTTATATTTAATAAGTAGCCTATTACCTGTGCTTCGCTACGGTATTTAAGTTATGTAAATCCAGTTATAATACTGATGATGTGAAATGTGATATTTGTTGTAGGAATTATAACAAAGAAGACTGTAGTGTGAGACATACGTACTTTTTTCCTCCTCTACTGAAGGACCTCTCTCTACACCACATTGGTGGTTCTGCCCTCAGGTGCTAGGATCACCAGGCTGCTTGATGAGCTCACTCTGGAGCAGGCCACATAGAACTGTCGATTTAAGAAGTCGTCGTCTATTGAGTCAACTCCTGCTACCTTCCACAAAAGTGATGGCCTCTCTACTTGTGTTCCTGGATTGTTTTGCTCATATGGAGACTGTGTTGTTCTGAACACCTCAGGGTGATCTTGCTGGTACTTGGCCTGTGCAGCTCAGTGCACTGCAGGAGTACTATGTACAAATAAATGTCTTTGCCGCATTCCTAAGTTGCCTCCTCCTTGTAGCGTTGGTGTATCTGGCTCAACATTTGCCAGGAGCTTTCTTGGGGGCAGTAAGAGGTGAGAGGTGTGAGGGGGAGTTGGTGTGAGGGAGTGGTGATGTGGTGGACATTTCTTCAGGTTAATGAGGGAGGCACACATCGAAATGGCTCCTAGAAATGTCCTTTACTATCTCCCCATGCACATTCTTACCCTGGCCCTGCTCCTACACCTGACAGACACCGGCCTGCCTGGTGTTGGAGGGGATTGTATTTAAAGGAACCAGGGAGGCTGGGCCAGCAGCAGGGCTAAGGCAATCCTGCTGAGCAAACCTCCCCGGTGGCTGTAAGCATCCATCCACCTCTCCTACACAAGGGAGGGGAAGGGAAAGGAGATTGTAAACTGCTCTGAGACTCTGAGGGAAGGGCGGGGTATAAATCCAATCTCCTCCTCCTGTTCTGTTAAAGTATGTAATGTTCATAGAATGATAGTACCCCTGTAGGGAATTTTCCCTTACTGAGTAGATGTAGTCTAGGGGGGTCCTTTGTTATGGTTCACAGTTTTTTTCCCCTCTAGGGACCTTTGTCTTGCCTAGTGGAATTTGGAAACTTCATCCAATAAGTGGGACCTGACTAACTCCCTTCCCATGGGTTCAATGCATTCTTTCAGAAGTCTAGAAGAACAGTGTCTGTCTGCAGGGATAAAGAAGGCAGAACATGAAATCCATGTACTATTGGAATTATGTGTATGCTGTAGATTGCACCAGAGTTCACTTCTTAAGTAGCCACCTGTAGACATTTAGACAAAAAAAGAAGTATTTAGAGATCTGTATGAATCCTAAAATATTGTCCTACATTTGATGTTGGGTATATTTAGCATTTTTGTTTGAAGTTTTTTAAGCAGTTCTTATATGGGTTATAGAAATCATAAGCAGTTTTTAAAAAGTACAGTAGATCTCAGTAAGTGGTTACCATCAGTATTCTAATTACTTATTTCATATTAGAGGCTTTTTGTTTCCTTTAAAGACACTTTGCCCATGTACTGTTAGCTGTCCATTGCCCATGGAGTTTGACTTGACCACAGGGACAGGTACAAGGAACATAGAGACCCGGGGCATGCTTTTTGCCCTTGCATTGTTCTTACTCCTTTTAATGTTTCACTTCTCTCTTTGCTTTCATTGTATGCATGCCTGGGAGAATATTGTGTCCTCTGAGGCATGATGTTCTTTTGCATCCTGACACAGGCTCCGTAGCAGACTTCACTGCTTTTAAAATAAACTCTTTTTTGTTGATTTTCATAGGAAATATTGATTTACTTTAGTTCCGCTTGGCGTGCTGCACTACACTACACTAGGTTTTAGTTTAACCTAGTCAAGTATAGATTTGCTACAGAAGTCCATTGTTGCTTATTAGGAACTTGTAAGGCAGAAGACTGGGGAGATATCACTTTAGGTTTTGGCAAAAGTGATATGGACTTTGCATCCACTGGTCTGTGGTTGTATGAGGTGCTAGGGCACACTTTGCTGCAAGAGTTTAGCATGGCCATTCTTCTGAAATTAAGATGCAAGTGACGTGAAGCCCACAAAGGCCTGTGACACATTTGTCACTTCAGATGCATTCTGTAGTAATGGGTGTGCATTTCTAGAGGTGTAAAATTTCTGAAACTGGACATTTTGGGAAAATTTGAAATATATGCAACACTTACTTTCCTATGAAACAGACACTGATTTAACAACATGAAACATGCTATTTATAACTAAAGGTGCTTATAGAATTATGCTGTTTGGTATATTTATAAAAATTCAAAAGCCTAACTATCTTCATTTTCTATTAGAAAAAATTGCAGGTATACTTTGGGAGAGTTGCAGACTGCTGCACCCTCTGCTACCATAGCACTTGTCTCTTTAATTTTGCCATTGGAGACGTAGGGAAAAAATAACAGAGGAAACAAATACTATGGTGAACAATAGGCAAAGAGTCACAATAGGTAGAACTATCAGCATATTTGGATATTAAACCTATTTAACTAATCTTTATAACTTTGAGAACACTGAACTCTTTAATAATTGTTTATCATGAAATACGTTGTACCATATTAATTGTTGCCAACATTTCAATTTAAACAAAAAAACCCTTGAAGTATTGTCTGTCTGCAGTGTAAGAGTGTTCTTTGTTCCATTACTCCCCCAAATCTCCCAGTTTTTCCATTGGAAAAATTGAGAAGGTTCTCAAGACTTTTTTCATTAGTGAAACACTACTTAGGACAAGGTTTGTCTCACCCCCAAAAGAGAAAAGATTTCATAGGACGTTTTTCCCTCCCAGCGCTATCAGTGATGTGGGTTTTCCAGGAAAATTTGAATTAGAAATTTTTCAAGCAAGTTTTCCTATTCAGATTTAAATAAATAATTTAAACCTTTAAATTGTGTTAGCAAAAAGAGGCAAGTATGCCATGTATAAAGGACTGGAGTTCGTCCATGCTTCACATACCACATTTAGCCCTTCTGACGTGATTGGCAGCACAGCAGCCCTGGCAACTATAGATGAATGATGCATATCTGTGTGGGGTGTGTGTGGAAATGTTACGTTTTGAATTTGCACTAAGAAGCATTTTACCCATTCTAAAACAGAAAATATTGCATAGGGGTTTCTTATTAGTGGTCCCCCAACTTTCCAGTTTTTGCATCAGAAAAATGGGTGGGGATTTGGGGGTAAAATAGAGAAATCCCCCCTATTTGTTTACAGTTTTTGTCTGGGCATCTCTATGTATTTCACCCAACAACTACAAAAAGTGGTGAGGTTTGGAGAGGCCACGTAGATTCCATGCTCTGGCACACCCCCAGCTAATTTGGCATCATATGAATGATCTGATCAGGATGCTGGCTAACATTTGGATTGTCAGATCTCAGCACTTCTGTTCATGTAATATCTTTATCTTTAATAACTACCAGTCAGACCTAGAAGCCAATCTGGTGTGCCTTGGCTGGAGGAAGAGGGATGGGTAGATCTCTCCCAATTGTTCCTTGTGTGTTTCTGAGCACAGGACCAGCCTAGCTTGGTGGGGTGGGGTGGGGTGGGGGAGTGGCTGTAGTGCCGTAGGCTTTTGTGGTATTCTTTGTTAGGCAGAGCCCCAGTTCTGACTGTATGTACCTGTTGCAAAGGACTAAGGATGGAATAGGAATTCTCTGCTGCCAGTAGGACTTCTTGCCTGAGCTGACAGAGACTGACTTTGGATTGCTGCTGAGGCACTGTTGGGTTGTTGGCTGTTAGTTGGGGGTTTGTTTTGTTGAACAGTATTTGTTTGAATTTTCAGTTGCTTTGTTACTTAGGTGTCTGAAGTCATGGCATCTACACATTCTAAGTAAAATAATGTTTGTACCAATACTGAAAGCCATTAAGAAATTTTTATAATAATCAGTTGTTATCTAATTGCAAAAACTGAAGCACTTGACCGTAATCGAATTAACATTTTATTCCACTGACTTTTGTTCATCAGTGATATATTGCAAAACTGGCTGTGTAAGTGCCGATGATGCAGTTCAAGTTGGATTTTTTTATTCTGTAAGGGTTTGAAATGTGTGTATGGTTTTAGTCTCTGAATATTTGCAGCTTCCCTCCATGTTAGTCAGAAAGCTCCAGCTGGCAGGATACATACTAATGAAGTGTGTAATTCAAGAGAATTACTTAACAACTTGAATTTTAAATTATAACTCCTTTGTTGTTGTTCCAGTGACTGTGTAACATGCAAGCCATTGATCCCAAGGCGAGTTCTCCTGCCTTCCTTCAGCCTCAGAATGGAAGCAGTCATAAATCTTCAGGATATGTCCCGGGAAGAATTGTTGTCCCTTTTCGTCCTCCACCCCCTCCAAAGAGCCAAGCTTCAGCCAAATTTACTTCTGCGAGACAGGAAGCTCGTGCCACAGTAGCCTCCTCAGATGAACAGCGATGTCAAGCAGAAGCAAGCAGGAAAAAAAGACACAAAAATACACTCATTTGTTTTGCCATCTCTAGCTTTTCATTTTTTGTTGCACTCGCAGTTATTTTGGGGATAGCATCAAAATACGCTCCTGATGGTGAGTTGTTATTCTGCTTATGTTGCCCTTTATAGATGTGTATCCTTATACGTTGCATCCTATGCATATAGGGGAAGTCATGCCAGAGACCTTGGCCTCATTGTTTGTTCATTCTATACAGTTTGCCTGATGTATAGAGAGGACTTATGTCAAGACAAACTGTATCAAGGTGTACAGTTCTGCATAACTGCCAAGTCTCTGGTGAAGTTTAACAAAGTTGTAAACAGCCATATTGATCCAAGCAAAACCCAAAACCAAGAACAGAATCCATGTAGTACCTTTTACTAGGATGAGCAATATTGACACAAAACACTGAGCAAGCTTTGGAAGGCAGATTTTTCAGGCTAGGAATATATGATCTTGCAAACATCATCGGTGAGATGCATTCAGGCAAATAGCTGAACTTTATTGCTAGATGCCACATAACAAGATCAGAGTTTTTGTGTGCCTGTTCCAGATGTTCATTATACTTCAAATGAAATTGAGATTAGAAATATATGAAGCTGTAACATCTAGTGATGTATTTACTAGTCTTTTGTTTCCTTTTGACCCTTTGCTGCAGTCTTTGTTACATAGATGTACCTTTGATGGTGCAAATTGTGTGTGGCTTATTGGCTTCAAGGTTGTGTCATTTCTGCTATGGAACCAGTTTTCTCATTGCATGTCCCAAGTTAAAAAAATTAGACTTGAGTTCAAGTAAAGATACTGTCACAAAGAGGGTCCACACTCCAAAGATGCAAGCGTAGAGAAAATTGGAACATGGAGGAAGGTCAATTATACTGGGATGGGGGGGACGGGGACTCATTTATGCTGAAGACTTCACTGTTACACGGTGCTATTTATAGGGAACTGTCCTTGAAGCTTGTTTGAGAGTATCAGACAGAAAAGAATGGAATGGCCAGTATCCTAACTGGGGGATAGGCCACTGGAAGCAGTTTACACCAGACAAGCTGATTTTTCACTGGCTACCTCTGGCCCTGAGGACACAATTCAAAGGAACTATTTTGAACTATCTCTTTCTCACACCCACAGTAGTCCCTTATAATTTCTTTTAGTTCCCAGCAGGTGTCTGTGTTACCAAATACAAACAGTGGCATGTAGGGCAGCATTCTTGGCAGCTATTCACTAGCCTTGGCCTCTTTTCTTCTCCCTTTGAGGTAGAGAACATCTTGAACACATGAAGTTGCCTTATACTGAATCAGACCCTTGGTCCATCAGTGTCAGTGTTGTCTACTCAGACTGACAGAAGATCTCCAGGGTTTCAGACAGAGGTTTTTCGTATCACCTACCACCTCATCCTTTAACTGGAGATGCTGGGGATTATATCTGGGACCTTCTGCATGCCAGGCAGATGCTCTACCACTGAGCTGCAACTCCTCCACAAAGGAAAAGGGATGTGACGGAAAGACCTTGAATCATCTTGATGGGTGATTCCCACCATCCAATCAGAGAGTAGGGGGTGTGCACTTTAAAAAAATCAGTATTTTTCAGGTTTGGATGTATTGAACCCCAAAAATATCAGTATTTCCTGATTTTCCTGAATTTTAATATCGGCACGATATTGGGATTCGGGAAATAATTGGGATTGCTGAGTTTTTCTGCTTGGCATTTAAAGGAACCATCCCGTTAAATGAGTTTTGCAAACCATGGCATGAGTGAACCTTCTGGTTTCACTTGCACTATGGCTTGCAAAATGCGTTTGAAGGGACTGTCCCGCCAAGTTGTGTGCAGATTGGCTTTGGGGGGAAAGATCCTAGAGTCAGCCAATGTGAAAAAGGGGAGGGAGTGTGTCGAACGGCCCCCCTGCAAGCTAGAGGTGGACATCCCTGGGGTGCCTTTCTACCTGCCCTCCAAGTTGTGTGCAGGATTGGCTTGGGGGAGAGGAGAGATCCTAGGATTCCTGTGCAAAAGGGGAGGGAGTGTGTCAAACAGCCCCCCTGCAAGCTAGAGGCATCAAACTGGCAGGGTCCTCCCTCCAAGTTGTGTGCAGATTGGCTTGGGAGGGGGAGAGAAGATCCTAGGGCCCATATGCAAAAGGGGAGAGAGTGTGTCAAACGACTCCCCTGCAAGCTAGAGGCATCAAACTGGCAGCAGACCTTCCCAGGGTGCACCTCTATGTGGCCTCCAAGTTGTGTGCAGATTGGCTTTGGGGGGAGGAGATCGTAGGATTCATGTGCAAAAGGGGAGGAAGTGTGTTGAATGGTACCCTTGCAAGCCAGAAGCATCAAACTGGCAGCGGACATGGCAGCAGCTTGCAAAACGCATTTAAAGGGACCATCTCTGTAAATGCATTAGGCTTCTTCTGTCCTATGGTTTAAACTGCGGGCCAGGAGAAGCTGGCCTCAGGATCTGCGTGCAGCAGGAGGTCTCTCCCCACCAAATGCAGACTTTCCTGGGAGGCTTCTCCTGCCCCACAGTTTAAACCACGGGCCAGGAGAAGCTGAGATTTGGTATTGCTGTGGCCAAGCAGAATAAAAGCCAAATAATATCAGTTTTTATTAGGATTCTCTATATTGATAGTTAATTAAATATTAGAGAATCCGATCTGGCTTAGGAAATACCTGAAAAATACTGAATGCACACCCCTGTCAGGGAGGCAGTAACAATTCTCTCCTGACTTCCTACCTCTTTCCTGTGGGAGTCATTCTTTTCATTTCTTTTCCTGCCTCACCAGAGAGAGCAGCTAGTCAGTAGGAGGTCCTACTTCCACTTTCATTATCTTACTCGTTTATCTGTTCTTCACTCAGATCCTTAAAATCTTAATCTAGGCCACTTACCTTGTCCTTAATCTTATCCTCTTGTCTCCTCCTTCCTCTGACATCTCTTGGCTCAGGAAAGAAAAGAGCAAAGACAGTGATCTGCGTCAGAGTGGTGGCCATTTTTTACAAACTGCTTGTATAGCATGCCTTCCCAGTCGCTCAAGCTATGGGTACCAGGGGGTACACGATGTCTTCCTCTCCGAAACAGAGTTGGAGGCTCCATCAGAGCAGCAGCCATTTTTTTTAAACAGCTTGCATAATGTGGCTGCTTGACCGCTCAAGCTGTGGATCCCAGAGAGGACAGAGATGGCTTCCTCTCTGACACGGAGTTGGGGCTCCCATCGTGGCTGGAATCAGAAAGATCCTGGATCGGGCAGACATGGAGGTAACAGGGCTGCCTGCTCAGGAGCCTCAAATGCATGCGAAAAAATGCTGTACTCAAAAGACGGCTCTGGAGGTTTTAGCCCGATCAAGTCTGCTGATTATGGTGGCCATTTTGAAGGCTCAGCAGGAGGCTGTGGAAAGGAGCCTGTAGCCTCCGCAAGTCAGATGGGCACTGGAACCGATGGGAGTGATTGGCAGCACCTGATTCCCGCTTCAATACAACCAGCAAACTTTTTTGAAGGTCAACGGGTCGGTAAAGTAACAGCTTCTGGGCCTTTTAATTTCCCTCCAGAGATGAGGGAAGAAATTGAGAGTTTTCTGTCAGCAAGGGAGTCTTAGATCAGACAGACCCACTACCCAGTTGCCCTTCCTCTTATTCCCCACCAAGGCATGCCAGTTCAAGGGGGACCTCATTAATTAAAGAGACTGCTAAATGGCCAGCCAAGGTAGCACAAAAAGGATCTGCCAACAGAAAAAGAGGGAGGGAGAGCCAAAACATTGGGCTGAGACCCAGATTCTTCTCCTGGCACTGAGTCTGATAGCAGAGAGGAGGGAGAGTTTCTGGCAGATGATCAAGAGGAGAAGGGCATTGAAATACTTGTACAAAATAATAGAAATAATAATAATAAAAAATATTATTATTATTATTATTAGGAGGAGGAGGAAGCAGAAAGCACATGCACTCTCTTTTCCTTTCCCCCCTTTGCAGCAGCAGTACTGAGAAACAGGGAGAAGGAAGCAGTTGCTCGCGGGCCAGATACCAGCCCTGCAGGGGCCGGATCCAGCCCTTGTACTGCATGTTGGACACCCCTGCCTTAGAGAGAATAAAGAATTTTTCTTTGAAAAGCTGTTAAAATATGAGTAGGCCAAACTTTTAGCAAACAGGTAGTACCCAGTGTTTATCAAGAATTTGCATGCATTACAATTGTTTGCTAATCAGGTCTTGCAGGCTGTACTGGTGGATGTTCTTATTACAGCACTCCAGTCCCTCAGCCTGTTATCAGAAGATGATCAAGGCACCATTCGTGACAGCTTAGATAAAAAGCAGATTTTGCACAGCAGAAAGCTCATATCTGTGGCAATCAAGCGTCTGCAACTGCATCCATTGTATGCAGGGCAGCTATCATCTGGACAAGGAAAATACTCCAGCTGCCACCAGAGTCCCGCAGGAGCCTCAGGGAAGGGGCCAACAGAATTCTTAAGGCAACCTCCCTCACAGCAGACGTGATGTTGGTCTCACTAATATTTTTGTCCAGAGCCATGTCTTTGGCTACTGCAGCAACAAGAATTTCTGGCTCCGGCATGGCAAGCTGACTTCCATTCAAAGGCTATTGTGACGGCATACCCTTACGGGAAACAGATTATTTGGGGATTATCTGGGAAAAAATCCTGGTGGAAATCAGACAAATAGAAGACACTACCAAAGACACTGAAACATTCAGATAGACATACATACGAAGGTCCTTCCTTTCATTCCCAACACGCATTGCCAAGATTCCAACAGTATCCAAGGATATCAAACTGGAATCGACCGATATCCTCAGAAGAGAATGTTTTAATTCCAGATTTGCCAGATACCTGGGGAACAGATTACAGAAGATCGACCAGGACGGAAAGCACCCCGAAGAAGAAGAGTTGGATTTATACCCTAC
>NW_015163139.1:311770-373924 GCF_001447785.1 Gekko japonicus
CCTTCCTTTCCCCACAACAGACACCCTGTGAGGTAGGTGGGGCTGAGAGAGCTCTGAGAGAACTGCTCTTGAGAGAAGAGCTCTGAGAGAACTGTGACTGACCCAAGGTCACCCAGCAGCTGCATTTGGAGGAGGATTCAAACCAGATTAGAGTCCGCCACTCTTAACCACTACACCAAAAGTATGATGTATCCTCTGGTGAGAGGAAGACCATTCCACTTCATAGAAGTCTGGATCTAGTCTCAAGCAGTGCTCTGGACTGTGGAGTTACGTCACCAAGGAGTACACAATACAAATTTCCAACCTTCCACCGGAATGCTTCATTCTAAGAGACCAGAAAAATGCCTCGGAATTGCCCATTCAACCTAACACCTTATCGCCATTGAGCCTGTGCTACTTTCAGAGAAGGGCTGTAGAGGTTTTTTTTACTCTGTCTTCACTGTGCCATGAAGAACGGGTACTCGAGGGCCATCCTGGATTTTAAAACTCCTCAACAAGTCCGTCAAATGAAGACATTTTGGGATGAAAACACTCTGATCCACTGCAGAATCCCTACAACCAGGATAGTTCCTCACATCCATACATCTTATGGAGGCATACCTGCACATTCCAATTCTTCCAAGGCACAGGAGATATCTCTGCGAATGCATTGGGGAAGACCTCTGTCAATTCAAGGTGCTCCTGTTCAATATCTCAACTGCTCCAAGAGTCCTCTTCAGGGGTCTGATCAATCCAATTATCAAATCAAGAGAACGAGAGCCACACACATCCTTATTTAGATGACTTACTGATAAAGTTCAGCCCCATAGTCAAATCATTAGTGGATATGAAGACAACCATTCAAGGTCTACAAAGTCACAGCTTCATCATAAACCCGCAGAAGAACTCACTGAACCCAGTACAACTACTAGAGGTTCTGGGCGTCATCATCAGTACAACAATCAATTGCTTATCTCTGCAAACCCAGAAGACATGGAAATCAGACAGATGTCCAAGTTCGTGATCACGAGCAGATCCACTTCCTTGATGACCCTGACCAAACTTTCAGGTCTGCTAATATAGTGCATAGACACAATCCAGAGGACGACTGCACGCACAACAGTTACAGCAACTGGTAAGGCCTTTCCAGTCTCAAACCCAGTAAAGATCAGCCTGCTATGGTGGATAAAAGGTCCAACATACTCCAAGACAAAGACGTACTGCATGTCGAAGAGAAGACAGATCTTTACAGATGCCAGCTCATTAGGATGGGGGCTGACACTGGACAACAACCAGTTCAAAGTCGGTGGTCCGAGCCAAAAACCAAACTGACCATCAGCATTCTGGAGTTCAGAGCCACAGATCTCACATTAAGACAATTCCAGCCTCAGATAGCTCCTTTTCACATCTTAGTGAGGACAGACAACATATCAGCCAGAGGTTCATAAACAAGCAGGGGCTTTTCAAGAACATCCACCCTACACAAGGAGGCAATAAAGGTAATTTGCTGGGCAGAGAAAAGAAAAAAAAATCTGACTTCAGTTCAGGCAGAACACGTAAAAGAATTTCAAACAATCAGACATCAAGTGATCCAGACAAAAGGTTCAAGAAGGAGAGTGATCCATCAAGATGGGTTTGTTCCTGTAGATCACCAGACATTTTGACCTACCACAGATAGATCACTTTACATCCCCAACAGATCACCAACTTGACAGATTTTACACAAGATTCTTTCATCCCAGGGCATAGGCAATGGACACTCTCACCTCTCCATGGCCAAACACCCATTCTAATAGTTCCCAAGGTACTCAGGAAGGTCAAAGAGCAACTAGTAGACATCATTCTAGTGGTCCTGTTCTGGTCACACTGACCATGGCTTTCAGCCCACTGAACCCCCCACTTAACTCAATATTGGTATTCCTGCAAGAAGGAATCACGAGAGGACTCTCAAATGACAGATCACAGCCTTGGCCATGATCCTGCCCCAAGTCAAAGACACAAGCGTTTTGCAACATCCTCATGTGTGACATTTCCTCTGAGGTGTAGGTTTGAGAGACCCTTCACAGGTTCCCTACATGGAAGCTACAGATGGTTCTCTTGGCACTTACCAAACCACCATTTGAGACACTGAGGGAAGTCTTATTAAAATGACTGAGATTGAAGACACCTCCTCTTACAGCTATCACATCCACCAGACGTTTCTCTGAGCTAGGCTCGCTTTCAGATAAACCCAAACCATACATATTTCACAAAGACAAGGTGCTATTTAGACCAGTTCCTACCTTCATGTCAAGGTCAATTCTGCCCTCCATAGAGCTCAAGATATATGTCTTACATCCTTCTGCCAACCTGGAGCATTAAAGGGAGAAGACATGGCACACTCTCAATGTCAGAATGAGTCCTCAAGACATATTTGTTAAACCAGCCACATTAGGAAAACCAACATGTTATTCTTGTCCATATTTCCACCTACCACAGGAGAAAGTTATCCAAGTTGGTCATAAGTGGCATACTCAGAACGTGCATAGGAGAGGCCTATAAGAGCTACAATTTTCCTATCCCTGCTGGAATTACAGCCCATTCGGTCAGGAGTGTCACCAACAATGCCGCATTTGCAAGGCAGGCAACAGTCAAGGAAGTTTGCCAGCAGCAACCTGATAAGATAATCTTTCTCCACATTTATTAGGCACTACAAGGTCAGTACTTATAATTCAGCAGCTGCTGTCTTTGGCAGAAGGGCACTACAACACATCCTAAGCGAAGATGACGATGACTCATGCCAAAACTGCGAACATTGGTCTGGGAGGTCCCATCAAGATGTCCTCTGCCTCAGAGGGAGAATGGACCATTGGACACTTACTGTGAAGGGTCCTTCTCCTCTGAGGAAAGGAGGACATCTTGTCCCTCCTGAAGTCAAACCAGTTATTCAGCAGGTACACTTCTTATCTCAATCATTTTATTTGCCTGTTTTTTTCTTATCTGTGGTATTGCCCTGCTCTTTTCCGTGTGTTCTTTTCCCTATAGTTGGCATTATAGGCTAACTTTTGGAGTTACTAAAACTGAAGAGGGTGACTCCTACAGGCAAGAGACAGGAAGTTGGGGGGGGGGAATTGCTCCTGCCTCCCTGAATGGATGATGGGGATCACACATCAAGATGTCCTCCTTTCCTCGGAGAAGGACCCTTCCATGGTAAGTATCTAGTGATCCATTCCAAGAACTGAAGAGCAACTTCCTGTAGAAGAAACATAACCCATTTTTAATTTGATTATGCATTTAGTGGTTGGAGGAGTAACTAGCTTTTTTTCCTGGTGACCGGAAAAAAGCCCACGTGGAAATAAGCCCACACAGAAAAAAGCCCATATACATAAAAGCCCACACGGAAAAAAACCATGTAAAGCGTGATAGATATTTATAATTGTGGATAACCATTCATCTCCATTTATGAGAATGAACAGGTATTACCTGTATTCACATGTAACAATATGTGTTGTGATTTTATCAAGTATAATCCTATATATATAATTGTCTTACTGTAATTGCCATTTTCCAGGTGAGGGCTGGAGATCACTCAGAATTAAAACTAAAGAAGTACAAAAAAGATACCTGGCTGCTTTGAAGACCTTTTTGCAGGCATACTGTTTTCTAGTTTTCCCACAACCCTATGAATGAGAAACAGAATTTGAAAAACCATGCTTTACTAAATTAAAATCTTCCCAGCATCTAATTTTTGCCCCTCAGTGAGTGGAAAATGTGTGGAGAACTTACCTACATAAAAAGTCTTGCTTTCTTCAGGGCCTGGATAATAAAAGGCCTGGAACACACCAGGCTACTCCTTTTATAACTCTGGTCCCATTGTGAAACTAAAAGATCAGCCCCTCCCAACTGCAGGGACTGGTGTGATCCAGCAGGGTTCTTCTTATGTTGATTATGTTACCCAGCCTCCTCAGCTGCTGCCACTGCCGCCTCCTCTTTCTCTTTCCTAAATAGTAGAAGTAGTTAAGGCCTCATAGATCTATGAAGCTTAGCTTAAGATAACAAAACCATAAGACAACATTAAATAACAAATAACAACAGAAGTGGCAACCATGTCCTATAGTGCTCTTAATTTCCTATTCCACAGCAGTCATCCCAGTGTGTGGCAATACTCCCTCTAAGGTGTGGAGTGCTGTAAGCAAAAATTCTACATTGTGAGGTACTGGCATTACAGTTGTGAGTGAACAATTTCGCTACTGCATGAATCAGTTTGCTCTGGAGCCATCCTTCCTGAGCTAAGACAAAAATCTGTAAACTGGAGGATAAAAACCTGTGAGCTAGCTAGCTCACACTAACTCAGCTTACAGGAAACACCAGTGTGTGGTCTCTATATGCAGAGGAACCTTGCCTGCCACAAACTAACACTGGCTAATGCACAGGAAGGTCACCTAATAACATAGCAAAATTATTATTTAATTATACATGATAAAATCACAACACAAATTGTTGCATGTGATACTTGTTCATTCTCATAAATGTAGATGAATGGTTATCCACAATTATAAATATCTATGGCGCTTTACATGTTTTTTTCCATGTGGACTTCCATATGGGCTTTTTTCCATGTGGACTTTTTTCCTGTGAGCTTTTATGACAGTAGGGTTTTTTCCTGTGAGCTTTTTTCCTAGAACCCTTCTTCCTATGCGTTTTGGGCTGGAATTCTATCTGGGGGAAAAGTGGGGTTTATTTGTGAATAAACATAGTATTACACTTTTAGAATAACTTCTGGTATGTTTTTTGTTGGGGTGATAGTGTTGATCCCAGGGATTGAGTAGATTACAAAGCTCCTTTTGTGGGAGAAATATTTTCCTTCTAACACATCCACTTAAAACTAAAAAGAATCATGAAAGTTATGGATGTATCTGTTATGATTCATCAAGCTGTTTACTACAGAAGTTACTTCACTCGCAGATCTAATTAACTGTAACTTAGTTTGAATCATTATATCAGCTTCAATTATTGGCACCCTCCTTCTTTGATGCTTGAAGATAAATGTTTGTATGTTAGAGTGAAATACTTCTCTTCAGACAGATGAAAAAGAAGAGAGTGGAATGCAGAAAACATTAAACACTGCTAGGACCCATTATGACTGAGAGATGAGTTGCATGTTATATATTCTAGAGGATCACAACATATGAAAAACGCTAACTTCATAGGACCAAAGTTCTATCAAGTGTAACATGCTGTTTCTGACAGTATAAGCCACGATTTTGAGTGTGCTTATTTCTTATTTCCAAACTTGTTTTCCCTGAAACTTATGCTTGCAGCAGCCCCAAAATCAAGATACACATTATATACATGCACATATAACTTTATCCAGATGTGTATTAAAATACTAAAGGGCTATACAGTATCTGTAGCAATGGTAAGAAGTATCTGTAGTAATGATTAGTAGGTAGGAGAAGCGCTCAGTAATAATAATAACTAATACATTCTATTTGAACATCTAATAGAAGGAAGCAGTTCCTAAAAGCCTAGTGGATCAGTTTGTAAAATTGGCTCCAAGAAGGAAAAGAAACCACAGTTATTCACAGTTGGATTGAATCAAAGGAAAGAAAAGTATACTGTTAGGAAACGTGAATCACTGGGGAAGAGGCATGGAGAGAAGGGGAATGGGCAGGATGACCTAATGAGTTGGTAACTTTTTGATAATGTTCATAAATCTTTCCTGTTGGTGATGGGAATTTAATAAACAGCTATCAGGGTACATTCTCACAGAGAAGATGAAAAGAATGGCAATCCCTGTTACTCAGTTAAACAATAATAGAGTAGAGGGTGTTTTAAGCATCAAAAATCTAAGATGTGAAAAAGGGTTAAAGTGACATGTGACACTCAATACTTACAGAAATGCTTTTCCTTCTACCAAAAATAATATGCATTATATACTTTTTTAGTACAAATGAGGAAAGGGAAAAATATTAAAGTGCCCACCAGTATTACCTTCCAAAATGTTCAGTGGTTTTAAAAAATGTTATGAATTAGCAGAAATAGCTATAATTAGGGACATCTGTAGAACAGTTTTAGAAGGTCTTTTTGTGATGACTTAGCCAGAGATTACATTGCTTTTGCTGAAACGTGCTGCAAGTACTGGTGTCTGCAACTGAAATACGGAAGAAGGGTAGCAGAATGTATTGAGTCATAGTTAAACAGGGCAGTTTCATAGCAAGTCACTTGCTAGTTGGACTATAGAGATCATGAGCATGGGAAATCATGAGCATGGGAAAGTCTTGATTCAAATGCAGAATCAGGAAGAGAATGACGTTTCGTGAAGTGTCTCCTTGGAGCATTGAGGGTGTTGTGTTGTTGACTGACCAGCGAGGGGGTAATTTCTGTATTCCTGCGGATCACTTGAGATTCCAGACTCCCTAATGAGTAAATCTGTGGGAACTTTTATCACACATTGATTAACATGTGATAAGTTGGCATGGGGCCAGAAAAATTGCATCAGTAACTAGTGAACCATCAGTTTGTTATCTCCATTTTGAAGAATTTCCCAGCTGTCGAGATATGTTGATCTATAATTGTCTTTCCTGTTATATTGCAGAGAATTGCCCGGATCAGAATCCTCGCCTTAAGAACTGGAATCCTGGATACGATAGAGAAAAGAAAGTCATAATCAAACAAGGAGATCTGTTTCGTCTGAATGGGGATGCTACAGTGCACTCTATAGTTATACAGGATGGAGGTATGTCAAGCAGCCTCATGTGTTCAACATTTCTTGGAGGCAAAATAGAAGTGATTGGAAACCCATGTTTATATGTAAATACAACAGACACACAAACAAAGTCTCTTACAACCAGGGGTAATTTCCTGCAGGAGCGCACAGGAGCGGAGCTCCGGCAGTAACGAGCCCAGGGGGCGGGCACAAGCAACAAGCCCCGCCCCCTGCTCCTTCTCTCCCTCCTTCCATCCTTCTTTGATTCTATTTCTTTCCTTCTCTTTCTTTATTTCTTTTCCTCCTTTTTTCCTTCTTTCCTTCTCTCCCTCTTTCTTTCCCCCTCTCTCTCTCTTTGCACAGATCTGTGTGAGGGCAGATCTGTGCATCCCCCCCCCCAGCTAGCAATCCAAAACAGTCCAGTGGCACCTTTAAGACCAAGTTATATTCAGGTACAAGTTCTCCCTTTTCTGTGAAGGCAGATCTGCATTTCCCCCCCCCCATAGCTAGCAATCCAAAACAGTCCAGTGGAGCCTGAGCGGTGGGTGTTGCCTTCCGACACACTTCCGGTAATGTCAGGGGGTGTGGCATATGCAAATATGCTAATAAGTTATGCTAATGAGCTCCCGCACCTCTTTTTCTACAAAATGACCCCTGCTTACAACAGAAAGAGAATGGGAGTGAGATGAGATGATCTATGTCTCTACACTTGGTCACTTGAGGCCCCTTTCATCTCTATTCTAGTTCAGTTTTAATACTGGAGATGAACTAGTGGAGAAGTGCCTGCAGTGATGGAGCACAGCCAAGGATTCCCCTTCCTCTGCCTACGTACACCTTCTGTTTAAAACATTAGATACACATACACGAGTTCAACTCATGCAGGAAAAAATGCAGTTGTACCTGATGTATCTTGTTTGTCCCCTAAAACTGTATTATTTGTGCTTGCAGTTGGTAGAAATGCTAGTATTAACGGAAAGGATGACATGAGTAAGGAACATGAGGAAAAAAGTAATATTTCAAAACAGCTTCTTCCGAAGTATTTTATATGGTATGCAGTAATGTCCTGCTTTTTTAAAACATTTAATACTATCCTTGCTTTGGACTCCTACAGCATTTTAAAGTTTTCCATGATTGCATTCTGAGGGAGAAAAAAAATCTGAGTCTGTTCAACAAAAGTAATGTGGGATTAGTTCAGTGATAACTGCACAATAATGTCACTTGGCACTATGGGAAATGTAAGTTGTGTCATTACAGTTGTGGATATTAACAGAATTTCAAGAAATGATGGCTCTCACCCTGGGAATTAAGGAAATTCACATTTGGGAGGGTTCCAGTACATCCTGGTGATCTTCAACTTCAGAACAGCAATTCAAGCAGATTCTTCCTAAAGGAAGTTTCCTCCCAGTCTACTTCCTGTACAGTGGAAGCAGGATAACACAGTTTTCTTTGTAGCATGTAACCTAAGATGGTACTAGGGGAGAGCAAAAGGACATTATGCAATGGTAATAGATCCAAGTGCCAAAACCCCAGGAGGAATAATCTAGGAACATTGGCAACTTTACCATGTACAGATAGGACTCCCCCCCCCCAGTTGTTTCAGCTTCACTTTTTCCAATAGTCAGCTGATAGTATAGCCTGATTCAACAACTAATTGGTAGCACTGTTATGTTCTTGTTGTCTCTGGGTTAGTTACTGGATTAGTCTCTTAGCAGCTTTTTGTAGTGTAGGTGTTCTTCTGATATCTGCTGCTCCTTGGAGTTTGGAAAACATCACTCAGGGTGGTGTTGTTAAAACAGACAGCAACTCCTTACTTATTCCCTTCTTCCTTAAACTTATTTATTTAATACACTTTTATCTCCCCCTTCCGAAGAACTAAAGGTGTTGTACACTGTTTTTACTCTCCTACATTTTATCCTCGCAACAAACCTGTGCAGAGTGTTGGTGTCTGGTCCAAGGTCAACCAACAAGCTTCTCAGAAAAGTGAGGGTTTGAATCTGGCTTTTCCAGATCTAGTCAGATTCCGTAACTGTTACACCACACTAGCTCTCACCATTATATATATAGAAAGCTACCATATATATCTGCCTCCCATAGTTTTCATGTATAGGTCCCTTGACTTTATTGTTCTAGTCTATTTTCAACTTGATTCTCAGGGCTCCTTTTGGTAATTTCTTGTTGCTATGCCAAGTGCATAAAATATAAGCAAATAAAAAGTACTTCTCTATCATCATTGTGTAGGAGGCTTACTCAGCAGGATTTGGTTGGTAACTTTGCAAGGACATGATCAGACATGGCAAGCAGTACAGAATGTTTTGTTCCGCCTTTCAGATAAGGTCTTTGTTCTCTGTCTTTGTTCTGATATTTCTTGATATGCTGAACAATACTCATTGTTTCCATTAGACATATGTGTGTACTTAGAGTTAAGTGTTTACTAATGTTTAAATTTCATTGTTAATGCAGTTATTAGTGTATGCATTTTTTTCAACACAATGCGGTTGTATTTCTCAAAATAGATACTAATAGATTGCTTACCAAAAATACTGTTTCTTGCAGGATTACTAGTCTTCAGTGATGACAAACAAGGATCCAGAAATATTACACTACGAACACGTTTTATCCTGATAAAGGATGGTGGAGCGCTTCATATTGGAGCAGAGAAATGCCGCTATAAATCCAAAGCAACTATAATCTTGTATGGTAAACTGGAAGAAGGTGATTATGTGCCAACATTTGGCAAAAAGTTTCTGGGCGTGGGCCCTGGTGGAACACTGGAACTGCATGGAACTCGGAAGTTGTCATGGACTTCTCTGTCAAAGACTCTGCATTCCTCAGGACTTGCCTCTGGCTCATATACCTTTGAGAAGGAGTTTTCCAGAGGCCTAAATGTGAGGGTTATTGACCAAGATACTGCACAAGTTTTGTTGACAGATAAATTTGATACTCATGAATCTCAAAATGAAAGCAGAAGACTTCAGGATTTTCTAAAAGGCCTAGATGTTGGTCGCATTGTTGCTGTCGCTGTAGGAGATTCAGCTGCTAAAAGCTTACTGGATGAAACCAGAACAACCATACAGAATCTTCTGGGAAGTAAGCTCATCAAAGGATTAAGTTATAGGTAAAAGAGGGGGGAAACCCACTGCTCTTGCAAAAGCAAAATGTCATATTTAGAAATTCCTGTCCAAAGTAAATTCTTTTGTTTGTAGTTCTGCCCTCCTGTTGTGCAAAAGTATTGCCATAATACCGTCATCATTTTTCCTTTAGATAGTATCATGCTGGAAGTGTTACAAGGGAAATTTTTAATTTGATGCTTGAAGGGTATAAAACTGGCATATCTACAAAAGTAAACTTGAAATTATATACATACTTAATAATATTAATCATTAGGTGTAAAAATATAGGTTCATATGCTGTGAACTGTGAATAAATTGTATTTTCCTTTCTTCTGCATCACCTGAAAGGCTGTGCCTGAGAACGCTTCTGGTAACAGAGTGCAAAGTGGCTCACAGGGCTATGGCAAGAAGGGGAAAGAAGATGCACGCACTCTCCTGTCCTCTTATTCCATTCACACTTACCACAAGAGTTATTTGCTGTTGGTTTCCCTTCAGGCTGAAGCCCCACCCCCATTTTAATACATTTTGTTCCCAAAGTCTTGGAGGGGAAAAGGAGATAGACCCATTCTGTGACAGTCTCAGTTCCTAGTTCATGCATACATATGCATCTACTAAATATATGGCAGTGTAAAGAACCCTCCCCCCATTTTTGTAAGAAAATATAAATTCTTCTACAGCTTTAGTTTTAAAATTGTATGATTTACAGTAAATATTTTAACAAGTGATGCTTTTAAGGTCCCCTCCTGGACCTCAGGCAGCAGCTTCTCAGTGACAGTTGCTACAGTTGTGGTAGGATCCTACCATATACATCTGCAGCAAACAAGACATGTTTATTAATGGGTGTACAGTGTCCCCACATTAAAGTACTATCTGTGTAGAAAAGTTGTCTTCTGAGAAGGAGACCTATTTTGAATTCTGCCCCTGGATCATAAAGGCATGCCTTTCCTGTTAAGATTCCTTGAAATGCTTTTACTCACTATTGAATGTCAGTAAGAGTGAGGAAAGAAGAGGAGAGAAAGGTTTGAAATCCAAGTACAATGTTGTAACATGTTGTGATTGGTTTACTTCTAGCTTTTATAGTCTTGGAAACGGTTGAAAGAAAAATCTGGAATGTTTGATTGAAAAACACTGTGTTTCCTTTAGCCAAGATGTTTTAACATTTTTACTGGTTACCTGTGGTTTTAGAAGATGAGTAAGACTTTTTCATTATTTTTGCTGCTAATATTTAATACCCCAATATTTAGGAACTGAGAAAGAATGCGAAGTAAACATATATGTAACACTACTGTATGCAAATGTATGAGAGTGCATGATATTCTTATGCCAGTCAGAATTGAGTTAGTATTACTTCAGGTAAGAATTATTTTTTATTACGCTTTGTAGCTCTTAGGTGAAAAGCTATTAAAATTGACTTGTTTCTAGTCTTCCTAGCCTCAGGATAAGAGATCATTCTGCATTGGGTTAGATACAGGGACAAGAAGGTAGGGCAAAAAGTATTCCCCTGGGAGATGAAAACTTCCCTGTAGTTCCCAGCAATGTTCCCTCTAAGCTGTGGAGTCGTGTGAGCAAAAATTCTACTTTGTGAGCTGCTGGCATTAAAGTTGTGAGCGAGCGATTTGGCTGCTGCATAAATTAGTCTGCTCTGGAGCCATCCTTCCTGAGCGAAGACAAAAATCTGTGAGCCAGAGGCTAAAAAATTGTGAGCTAGCTCACACTAACTCAGCTTAGAGGGAACTCTGGTTCCCAGTCATCTTCCTGCCTTTGTCAAGCAGGCAGACAGGGCCACTTTTGTGAAGTGGCTAGAGCTCAGGGACTGAGCTGTGAGAACCAGATTCAAGTCTGTACTCTATGCTAGGGGACCTTGGATTGGCCAGCAACCTACCTTACATCATATGATCGTTGTGAGGATAAAAAGGAGGAGAGTCTCTAGAGTCAGGTCAGAAAGGATGGGTCAGGAGATATATTGTGCAGCCAATGATTGCTGAGGAAAATGCCTTGATTTGGACTTGGAAGACATTCTTTCTCCAACAACCTGATGAAAGGGGAGAGCAAAGTGAGGGGATAATGTCAGGTGAGAGGGTGAAGACTGGAAGACCCTCAAGTGCCAGAGCCCAGCCTCCTTTGATGCTGGGATAGGAGGCATCCCTTATCCATGTACTCCCTCATCACATGTGCATGCACACACACAGTCACCTCAGAAGTCTTGCCTGGAGGAGTAGTGATGAGTCAGGATAATTCCTGACTCCCTTCCTAGCATGTAGGTGAAAACTGTTCACCCTGATTTTTTGATGGGCCTTAAAGCCACATTTAATTACAAGCTAACAAGATTTCTATGTAAGACAAAGCCTAACAATATAGAGAAGGCTCAACATTGTTGTAATGGTTATTTTCTGCTTGCAACCATGCAAGCCCTCCATAGATTCTGTGGCACAGCATTTCCCCAAGGAAATTGCCCCAAGGGATCACTTGGGGTAGTTCTTAAGCAGGGACACAGTTCCTTCCTTGTAACAATAGGTAGTGGTGAGGAAATATACAAGAAGAAGAAGCAGCAGCATTCATCCCCTTTTTCTTAGGTGGTGCTTTTCACCAAAAGTCTTTCAAGCTTACTCAACGTTTAAGAGAAAGCTGCCGCAGTTTTCAAGTCTATACAAACATCCCTACAGGAGATGTGAAAAGTGTGCCAGGCTGCTTCCCTTAACATATCTAGAACCACTCCAGGTAGGAAAGGGCATAATCTTGCTCTCTTTTGCCAGCCTCTCCTTACAAGGGTTCCAGTGATCATACCAGAGCTTCTAGATCCACCTCTTCCTCAAATTCATAGAATTCAGATAAGAAAGAGGATACATGGCCTTGAGAGGAAGGAAGATCTAGCCCCAGGACAGACTTCTTTCACCAGAGGGTGTTAGACAAGGTTATAAATAGTTTGGAGTGTTTCCCCCTAACAGTGCAATCGTAAGCAGAATTTCACTCCACTAGACCCATCGATTTCAATGGACCTAGAATAGTGTAATTCTGTTTAGGATTGCACTGTAAGTCTTCTAGGCTGTTTAGTGTGGATCTTGCCTTCTCATCTTCCCCAGCTTCTGCTTCAGTGAGACTTCTGAAGCGACAGATCTAAATCTTTTCCTCTTTATACAAGCTTTATTTCCTCCCAGAATGTGTCATGTTAGAGTCAGAGGTTCAGAAAGTAGACAGACCTGTTGGTGCTTTCACATTAACTACTGATTCCCTTAGATCAAAATGATTGCTGCACAGATGGAGGACTCCAGAAAGACTGAAGAGTTTTATAGCAGCCATGTATGCTTCAGGAAGGATAACTGGAATGAAGTCCTTCCCAGGGACTTGCAGGGAAGATGAACTAAATGGGCCGTTCTTTAATAAGGTTGATGGGTAAACACCACCAGTATAGCAGGCAAGAACGTGACTCATCCTTATCTACATGACTCACCTCCCTTTCCCAGAAACCCCACTGGGAAAGTTGGCTGTCAGTTTTTGTATACTTGGATTAAGATTATCTCTGACCAATGGGTTGTATAAACAGTGCAGCAAGGCTACGTTCTGGAATCTTTCACAAATTCCATGTAATTATTTCCTGGCATGTTCTTTTTCCAGCAATGAGGAGAAGAGTTTACAGATAATTTTGGGCAATTCAGTTCTTATTAGAAATGAGGGTTCTTAAGCCAGTGTTGGCCAAGGGCCACTCCGTTTTTATGGTTTCAGAAAATTGGGAGTGTCCAGGGAAGTTCTGGTTCTCAGAGTGGCAACCAGGGCTTTTTTCTGGGGGAATGCACTGGAATGGAGTTCTGGAACCTCTTCGACATAATTCTTTTAAAAATGTTTAAATGTTCATGAGTTTTCTGTATACAGATTGAAAACTTCATTTCCCTCTTGAGAGTTCCAGCACCTCTTTTTCCAAAAGAAAGGGAAAAAAGGCCCTGGTGACAAGTGAAATGCTGAACAGAGGGACACCTGCTCTTAATCTGAGCGGAACATCTAAAGGGCACTCTGAGCATACACGTGGATTGGCTAAATTGCCAGAAGTTGGACATGGCCAAAGGGATCAGACAAGTGTTCCTCTAGATAGTCAAGCAGTTTGGCATAGTGGAAATACATCCATTTGCCAGTTAGTCAAATGGGCAAGTAACAGACTTCACCGTTGTCTCTGTAGCATTCAGTGTTACATATATGTCCGTTTTCACCAAGCTAGCTTGTATGCGTATCCTTCCATGCTAGTTGCTTTATTCTTTGCATGGCCCATTTGTTGTCCTGCTTGTGCACCCATGGGTCCATCCTTTCCCACAAACTCTCCGCATGCCAGCAGAGAAATGTTCACAAATACATTTCTGAGGAAGTAGAGATGATGTGGATGCACAAACAGGATAATAAATGGGTTGTGTACAGAACAGAGAATGGCAACCATGCAAGTGTGTATTTGTAGCTCTGGCATATATAGTGTGGAGTGCATGCGCTAGTGTGGTGTTCTGCATTAAGGCCCCTGGTGGTTATAGTTGAACTATCTGACCTATCTCATTTTGGATGAGAAAGAGACTCACACTGCCTCTGCTGTGTAACTCTTACCACCCATGTTGTAATCCAGTGCCAGGAGTAAGCCTTATGGCTGCCATGATACAAGGGCACTTCGCTGGCTCCTACTTCAGCTTAAACATTCCTTGAGAGTGAGCAAGGTTGATCTGTAAGTCATAAAGCCATATATGAAGTAGTCTGAGTTACAATAGGCAATTCATGACTGGCCATATTTTTGAGAAAGTGCTTATGGAATAGAATGTATATTAAAAATGCCAGGCATTGGTTTTCAAATAAACTTGTTCTGTCTAAATTTAGCTCTCAGTTTTAAATCAAATAATTGCTGGAAATGTTGATACCAGTTGGCAAGCAACTTGAAGGGAAAGAAGGATGGTAGAGAGATTAATTCCCTTGGCTTCACTGCTCTCAAGTCAGGGCTGGATTAAATTAAAGCTAATAGGAGGAAAATCAAGAGTAACCATAAAGGCATGAATGTTATGTCAGAGCAGTGTAGCTTTTAAGAGTTAGAATTGGGGAGGAGGATACAGAGGAGGATCTTGGCTTGCTTTATGATCTTGGGCAAGTAATTTATAGTTTATCAACAATGAGAGCTTTATACCAGCCTGATGAAGTGTCCTATTATGGCCCTGAGAGTCTGTCATCAATAGGGCTGTGGGAAACTTTGAACTTCAAATGTCTTTTTCCATTATTGATGCTTAGTGGGCTATCTGAGTTTGCCTAAAGATGGTTGAGACATACACTTAGTTCTCTCTTGGAGGAATATTCTCAGCTTTTCCTGTTTATAAATACCATACATTTTGCTCTCCTTTCCCACTTGTTGCTATGTGCTAATTAAAATAATTATTTGCCTAAAAAATAAAGTTAGAGTGACATCCAGTGACTAATACAATGAATATATTCTCACCTTCAGTACATTGGTGTTGCCTCCTGTTATATGTTGCAATACTTTATGCACAGTCCTCTTCTCCACTTGGTGGAATTTTCTGAATCAGATCCACCTCTAGTAGTGCTTTAAATGCAACAGAAAACATAGCTAAATTAATTCAACTGTGGATATAATTTTTTAAAAACACTGTTGTTCTTCATCATTTTCCTTTATGGTCTTACGACGTACAAATCTATTTGTATGGCTCCATTCTAAAGATACAGATTTCCAAACACTTAAAAGGTTTAATTAAAATCTAATATTTTCTTCCACCATCTATCTGATATTTACTGCTTTGATTTCACTTGTAACCGTGAAAGAAACTTTAATACCAGTGTCCTGAGGATACTCTTTGTTTTGCACTTATGAGAACTTTGTTTAGGAGGTCTTTCTATTTAAAATATGTATTTTGTTCTTTTCAGGCAAGCCTGGGCTATAGTTGGTGTAATTGGGGATGGAGATTGTAATGAATCTCTGAGAGACTATGAGAACCACAACACAAGAGGGAGAGCTCTTGCACAACGGGAATTCTTCACAATAGATGGTCAAAAGTTTGCTGTGAGAGCTTTCAGTGAATGGGTCGATGGTAAGACTTTTCTTTAAAAAATAACAGGTAATGAAATGCTTGAAATCTTGTGCAGCTGGAGCTAGCTAGTGCTGAAAGCACCTTTCTCTGGTGCACCTGTGCTCTCTTCATAGCATGCTGTGACCCAGAGACCCGCTTGGTACGCTTCCTCCGTTGAGGGTCCTTTGGTTCCACGCCACCCTGTGCGCTGTGCCGACCCTGGTGCTGACCTGACTGGCGTATGGGGGAGGGAGATCGGGGCCTTCCCCACTCACTGCAGCACCTGGTCCGTTTCTCTCTGTGCCCAGCAGCGCCAATGAGAGAGGAAGCGATTGCCACATCCCCGGCAGTCAAGCCGCCCTTCTGGCGGGAGCGTCTGTACCCATTTGGATCACAAGTGGGATGCCCTGGACCAAGTGGTGGACACCTCCTGCTGGGGCTGCCTGGGTTCGCCTTCCCTTCTTCTGCCTGGAGGCTTCCGGGAGAGGCACCAACGGCACTCCAGGCAACCAAAGGCAAGAGATGGAGGAGGCCGGGGGGAAGGGCGAAGGGAAAGGCCCCGGGCTGCAGGTCCCCCAGCTGCATTTGTGCGCCGGACTGGGGCGCTTCCTCCCACTTGTCGTCCAGGAAGGAATGGCCCTTGTGGGGGGCGCTCCTTGGGGCCAGGGGGGACAACTTGCTTTCATTAATGGTAATTTTTACATAGTTGGTATTTCTCCATCTCCTGCTCTCGCTTGCCCGCGTGCTTTCTTCCCCGAAGGGTGCTCGCTCGCTGGGGGCCAAGCATTTGCCGGCTGCGCCTGGCCTGGCCCACCAGCGGCCAGTTTGGGGCTCCAACCTCTTTCCCCGAATGGATCTTCTTCCACAAAATGTGGGCCGGAGATGTGCAGAAACCGGCGGAGGAGGAGGTCTCCGCTCTCCAGCCCAAATAGCCAAACTAACTGTCCAAGGACACCACTAGGATTCCTCTCACCTGAGCCTCTTAGAGCCCAGGAGGGAGTAAAGCTGGGGAGGGGGGCACCTGAAGAAGCCTGTGGGCAGGAGGCCTTCTCCTGCCCCCCCCGTCCTCAAACCAGAGAAATGCGGGGCGCCAAAAGGTATCCTCGCCTAGTGTGCAAAAAAAGCTCGGGCCAGCCCTGATACCACTCTACTACAGGTGAAAGACCTTGCTTTCCTGTGTATGTTTTAATTTTGTATCATTTGCTGGTGTGAGGGGTTTTGGGTTTTTTTAATATACGCATGTGTGTGTATGCACGCATGTACCTGGAAGTCATGGCAACCTCAGGTGACTGACTGTGTGTTCACCTGGAAGTCATGGCAACCTCTGGTGACTGACCCCTACTGGGGGCCTGGAGGGATATTCAGAGAGGGCTGAATAGAGCCTGCCTCCTGCCTCTGGTATTTCAAGGAGGTCTCCCATCCAAGTACTTGCCAGAATCAACCATGCTTAGCTGCCATGGTCTAACGAGATCAGGCTTGCCTGGGCTATCCAGGTGGGGGTGTAGGGTTGCCAAGTGTATCTTCGCCGGGAGTGGGGGGCTCCCGGCCGGCGTCTTGTGTTCGCGTGTGCAAAGCGCACGCGCGCCACACACATATCACCTGGAAGTGACGGGAGGACACCAGGCATGCTGGGGGCGGGGCCACGACCATACAAGGGAAAACCATAGAGTTTTCCCTTGTATGGCCGTCGTCAGAAATCGGGCCTCCAAAGCAGGGGTTTACCCGCCCCCACTTGGCAGCCCCATGGGGGTGTCATTTGCTGTTTTTGATTTGTCGACGAAGTAAGATTTCTTTCCTTTAAAAACCCATGTGAAATCTGGAAATATTTGGCATATATCCATACCTGGCAATTCTGATTGGGGGGGGGGAACGTTCTTCCATTGACCTGAAGCGTTTGCTGTTACAGCAACTAAAGGTGGTTAATAATACAGCATTGATACGTAAGAGTGTGGCAGTGGCAAAGCATCCTTGGCCACCTTCTTGACTTTAAGTAGGAAAAGAAATCTATGGCCTTGGCAGCTCTTTTCATTAATGTAGTGCAAAGTAGTAACTGTACCAGTGCATCTCTTTTTAAAGAAGAGGTGAGTGCGTTTGCGGTCTGTACAATTTGGAAGAGAAAGCAGGCTGTTCTATTTCTGCCCTCTGACTGTAGGCAGAAGTTAGAAGTGTGTGTCTGTCATGTCTCATAGCTGGTCACAATCTAGATTTCATTAAATATCTTCCTCAAAACCAGGTGAACCTAGGGAACAGTGTGGCATGTGGCATGCATGGGCTGTATTGAGATGGGGGAGTTAATGAGAAGAGTGTGAGTTGAATTTACAGTTCACAAAGGAATATAAGTAGATTTTTGCTGATATCCCCTTTCACACTGCAAACCATGTGCCACATTCCACATTTTTTCTGACAGTCCCCTAACCATAACCATTGGCTTTTCAGTGAGAGGGCGTAGGGTGCTGCTAAAAGAAGGGAAAGGCAGCTACAATTCCTTCCTTTAGCTCTATTCCACTCCTGAGAGTTTGGATCCGTACAAATATCTTTCTAACATTTTGTGCGTGTTCCTAAAGATAGGAGGTTTAACATAAACTACATATGGGACTTCCAAATAGGAACAGTAAAGGGAAAATATGCTACGGAATGGTTGTTGGGTTATTGGCATCCTTCCAGTATTGGTTTTCATGGTTTAAAATTCTTAATAGTAAAATGGCATTTTGTAAGAGCCTTTTTCTTAGTTATTTCCTTTATTGGTCTAAGGTGTCCAGAAGTCAGGTTTCCAGGTTGAAGTAGTCCATGGAGTCATGCTGGATCTTTTGGAAGATGTTAGTACTTGGAAAGCTGAAGACCAGATCGTTGTTGCAAGCACTGATTATTCAATGCATCAGGCAGAAGAATTCACACTCCTTCCCTGTCCAGAATGCAACAGATTTCAAGTCAAAGTTAGAGGTATGAGCTGAAGGTGGGGAGGTTAGCAATATCAAGGTTTGCATTTTCTTTTTATCTATAGCACTGCTGCCTTAAATTAATGATTTACATGATTTTCTGACTCTTAGAATTTGTTCCAACTGCTTAATATCCACTTTTGTCTAAATCCTCATTTGACCCTGACATGTGCACACTCCCTTTCTATCTACAACACATTTATGGAAAGGAAAATTCAGATCTCATGTGTAGAGATGTGAAGGCCCGGGAAAAAACCAGAAAAATTCGGGGGGAAACCTCCCCCCCCCCTTTTTGTCCTGAAGCCTTTTTTGTTTTTTCCCGAAAAATTGGGAAAATTGAAAAAAGAAAAGAAAAAAAAGATTATGGAACGTTTTATTTTAACATGTTGAATAAAATATTTTGAGACAAGGTGTTCAAATATTTTCCAAATCATTTCTTATATATATATAGTATCAGATTGATCTAATTTCTGTGCACTGAGGACAAGCAATTCCTATATTTACAAACTGAACTCTCCAATGCAGGAACAAGATGCATCTCTTCCTTTAGGAGGTGCTATTGTCAGAAGAAAATAAAAAGGTTTCAGTTTTGTGTTTGCATGTGGGTGGGTATTCTGTTTGTAATAATAGTTTGGATACACTATATTTTTAATATGCTAGTTGTGATAATTTCATGCCAAGTAAAAATGTCCATAGTCATATTTTATGTTCCTAAAGTAACAGAATGACTTTCAATCTAGAAAAGACAAAAGAAATGCTAATGTAGCATTTTTTTTCAATTTTTCCGAAAATTTGCGTTTCCCCCTGGAAAAACTGGGGGAAATTGATTTTTTTCCGAGCTTCAAAATTTCTGGAAATTTTACATCTCTACTCATGTGTGGTGTTTGTGATTGGATTAAATCTCTATTTTTGCTCTGGGCATGACTAAAATACAGTTCATTCTTTGTAGATAATTGTGTCTGTTTTTTAACTGTTTCCTATGCTTTTTTTCACTCATTGGTTCTGGGTTTCTTAATTCTGCAGGCATTTGTCATTCTTCCTGCAAAGTTTTGTAGAATGTCTGCTGGGGGTGGGGGGGAGGTGAGACATGAATGTATAGCAGACATATCATTTTCATCTTGACAGGATGCTGACATGACTCAGATGTCTTTACTGAAATTAAGCAATTGGGAGCTCATACTCTCTATTTCTCATCTCAGGAGTGAATTTCCTCTTGCCCACCATCCCTAACTGTGGTTAAGTTATTGTCATCCATAGTTTTGTACACCAGCATTAGGAATTGTGAACTAGGATGATTCTTCCCCTTCTTTGCTAGGCCACATCAGTACCTCTCCCAGTGACTTTCAGGTTGAAGATAGTTGAGGTTAGTAACTAACAAGGTATGGACATAGATCTGTATCCACCAGAGCCCATTCAAACAAATACAGCTGGGAAACTATCCAAACATTTATTGAACAGCATCAGGAATAGAATTAATCTGATCTGTATCGGGAATGGGATTGCCAGCTCTCTTGATGTAGTAAGCTCATGTGCTTTTAAAAGCTGCCAGCAGATAGAAGAGTTACATGTAGAGCTGTCGCTATGCATTCCCATAGTAAGTATGACTATGCTGGTCAAACTATTGCTCTTGAAGCAGCCTCCAGTAATGCCAAGACAGGCTAGTAAAAGAGTTGGCAACCCCACAGCAGAGAAGCTAGATACACATGGACAACCAAAACTATGTGTCATGCTATAGACTCAGCACTGCATTGTGGGTCGAGTCCAGTTTGGTATCTATCCCTGTTGGAGTGCTGCCTGGAAAGGGCCAGCAGAGAAGCAACAACATGAGTAATGTTCTGCACAGCGACAGACAGCAAGCATTCTGTTCTGTACATGGTGTGAGCTATGGATTTGAGAGTGTGGCACCACTTACAAGCTCCTCCAGCTCCTATGCCTTCCTTCTCTCATTCTCGGGATTTCCACATACTGGGATTGACTTATTGAAGTCACTGAGCCAATAGTTACCCATCCATTGTAAGGAGAGGCGCTGGAAGTCTGTGGTATTTGGGCTGCTTCATGGAGCACTGATCCTGAAGAGCAAAAGGGGCCATGAGTGTTTGGCCAGCAGCAGCGATGGTTGAGGTGGCTGGTGTTTCATAGAATCATAGAATGTTAGAGTTGGAAGGGATCTTCCAGGTCATCTAGTCCAACCCCCTGCACTCTGCAGGAGCATAGCTGAAAGATAGCCCTACATACCTACAACATACCCGAAAGATGGTCGTCCAGCCTCCATTTGAAAACGTCCAGCGAAGGAGCATCCACCACCTCCTGAGGCAGAGTGTTCCACTGCTCAACCACTCTTACAGTTAGTTTGCCAGAAGTATGGTTGTACTCTTTGTTTCCCCATCTTGTCTTGCTCAGGTAATGCAACATATGGGAAAAGGCTGACCCCCCTTTCTGTACTCTGAATGTTTTCCCTGTGCCCCCGTATAGCAGACACTGCTAGCAACTGCTGAGTGAGGTAGAGTGCTTGAACTGGTACACAGTATGTGCATGTCTCTGGAGCAAAAGGAAGGAGATGTTTGCAGCTGTCAAAATTTTAGGCAGAGGATTCCAGTTCCTTGTTTACCTGTGTGGTGTATGTTGTCCTTGCATCCCGGTTAGATAAGTAAAGAATCCAGGGCGGTCTTTATGTCCTGAGGGTGGGTACCTGTAAGGATTCTGAGCAGAGTAGTGTTAGCAGTACACTGTAATAATGTTTGTTGTTCTTGGCTGTTAATGCAAAGAGAAGCTTCCCTCCTCACTGCCAGGGTGTTCCAAAGTGTGTCTGACGTGAGACCAGAGAGATGTAGCCCCATGCCATGCTTTTTCTCATCTGAGCTATGGGCATCCTGGCTGGCATGTTTATTTTCCCCCCAATTCTTTTTATTGATTTTCCAACATATAAGAAAAGACAAAAATAATTAATCCAAACAAATTAATATAACATAACATAGCCCATTACAGTGCTAATCTCCCAAAATACTATTTAATCTAACAATCACAATTATTCAGATGGTTTAATACCTACATCATCAGAGTCACCGGTCCACTAATAAATCCCTTTGATATCTATATTGTCGCCTTTACCATCAAACTAGTTACCTAATCATCATTTTTCCTCTTGTTGCTATATTCCCCACCTATTCTCTTATAACAATTCCTTTCCAAAGCAGGAAATAGGTATATCCCATTACCTCAACAGTAGCCCTCCATCTCTATCTTATTTCTCTTCTCCTAACTTTACTTATTGTTCCAAATTTATTCATAATGTATTTTGCTTTAAAGACTGTACCTTTCATTTTCTATACCTTGACATCTTAACACCTCCCTTTTGCTTTTATAATTCATGATTAGCATAAATTAAAGAAACTAACACTGCCCCCTTAAACTAAGAAAAAGATTTGTTTTTGTCCCAATGTCTAGGTACCTCCTCTTAATCAAAATTAAATTTGTAACAACAAGAAAACAAACCTTATTACCTAGTTTATAACAGTTAATAAGAAGAAGAAGAAGAAGAAGAAGAGATTGGATTTATACCCCGCCCTTCACTTGGAGTCTCAGAGCGGCTTACAAATTCCTCTCCCTTCCCCTCCCCACAACAGACACCCTGTGAGGTGGGTGGGGCTGAGAGAACTCTGACACAAACTGCTCTTTTTCAAGGACAGCTGTGCCAGAGCTTGCGACTGACCCAAGGTCACATCAGCAGGTGCAAGTGGAGGAGTGGGGAATCAAACCCGGTTCTCCCAGATTAGAGTCCGCACACTTAACCACTACACCAAACTGCCAGGAGAGTCATACTTTCAAAAATTCATTAGAGCAGCAAATCAGGAAAACATCATTTTATACTTATATATAATTTCTTCTCCTTCTATTGTCAACATTACAATCACAAATCTGACCTAGTTTATAACAGGCAATGGCAAAATCATATTTTCTCCAATACAGGTTTAATAATCAAAAGTTGAAATTTTTAAGAGCAGGGAAACAAACATTATTACCTAGTTTATACCAATTAATAACAGAATCATACTTCCAAAAGTTCATTACATCAGCAAATCAGGAGAACATCATTTTACACTTGTATATAATTCCTTCTCCTTCTATTGTAAACATTACAGTCACAAATCAGATTCCTTCTTTCCAGAATCACACTTAAATGCCTCAAGCCTATTTCCAATTTTCCACAGCTATATTCCAATATACCTGTCTTCAAGCTTCTGTTGTCTTTGTGAATTTTCTTTATTTGGCACCATATTTTCCTTTTTGTTTGTTTAATCCTCCCCCCCCCCCCCCAAAAAACATTTTAGCTTTTGGACACATTTTGTAACAAATCCTATTTTCAAGCTTTTATTGTCCTTACAAATTTTTATCCTTTGGCACCCTGTTCTCCTCTTTGTCTGTTTAATCCTTTTTTTTCCCCACAAAGAGATTTTGGACACATTCTTTTACCTTTCCCGTTTCCAGCACTTTACTTGCTGTTTCTTTCTGATTACTCATCTGGTTACCGCCCTCCTCTTTCTCCTTCCCAATTATGGGGAGTATATCTTGCTCCATTTTTCCTTGCCAACATTCTTGTTCTTTCTCCTGGTTCAGCTGAACCTGGGATGTTTCTTTTTTACTTTCAGTGTCCACAGATACATTCTGGTTTTTTTCCAAGAAGATTTGAACATGCTGTCCTGACCGCCTGTTGCACTTCCTCTACTAAAATCTTTTGAAATTGCTCCCATGTGAGCGTCCCTATTTCAGTGTTTTCCCAATCATCTGTCTCTTCCGTTTCCATCCTTAACTTACTTTTAGATTATTTTTCATTGTTTCTTCTTGGATAATCCTCAACTTGTTGGCATAATATTCTTAACAACCAGTGGCTCTAATAGATAAAGTAACTTTCTTACCCCCGTCTTGTCTTTCTGCTAAGAGTTGCTCCTTCCCTCTTCACGGCCGCTTTCTTCTCGAGGTTGGCAATTTCAAAATGGGGGTATATCTCTAACTTTTTCCTTTCATTTCTTCTCTGCTTCTCTTTTTTATTCGTTATGTTGTGACAGATTTGTCTTTAAAATGGCTGGCCGCAGCTAGGAAAAAGAAATGGCAGCCATGTTTTTTCTCCGTCGTTTGCTCCTGCTTCGGGGCACAAACGGCAGCACCCCGCACTTGCCAAGTGCGGTGGTGGCCGGAAAAAGCCCCCTGCCACCCGACCCCTCTCCAGGAGGTTGGGCGAGGCCCACTCGATCATTTGGGGGGCCCCCAAAGAACAAAAACGGACCAGGCATCTCGGGAGCATCCCGAGAGACGCCCACTCGCAGCACCATACCGGAACCGGATCTGTCTCCTGGCTGGCATGTTTATATGTATAATGTATATTTTTTAGGAGATTTGTGACAAGCTACAGACTCACTCAGTATCTTAAGTTGCAGAGCTGTTGTGTATGTGTAGCTGTGGTGAGAGATGGGGGACTTTGTCTTTCACTCCCATAGTTATGTCATCATTTTCACCAGTGTTTAAGTGTATTGGGTTGCTTATTATGCTGAACAAACACTCTTCTTCCCCAGCACACCTCTAGTGCTGTACATTTTTGGTTCCTGTGCTGGCACAAGGACAGTGGAGTGCTAGGGCAGCATATTTTTGAGTTACCCTGATATAGCTGAGTTATACCAGTGTGGTGCTTAGTTACTATCTTGAGCAGTTTACACACTTGGCTTAAGACTATGCTGCTAATGTCTGAATGCCTTATGTCATGTGGTATAATGACAATGTTGCTTTTCAGGGAGATGCATTTGGTGCAAACAATGACTTGTTGGAAAATTAATGTTTTATGTTCTCTTTGATCTCCTGCCTCTGTCATCAGGCTCTGCCAAATCATTTGCTTTCAGTCTACTCTTTCACCTCATTAATCTTCCAAAGTCTTAGAAATAGTCACTAGTTATAAACATTAAAGTTTTTAAAACTAAATGCTTGTTCACACATTTGTTCTATGGGTGATGGCCTTTCCTGTTAGACATTTGCTCCTTCAGTGGTTTAATAGCAACCCTGTCCCAGTTCTTAAAGGGAAAGTACTTTCTTATAATAGTTTTGTGAATTGATTTCCATCCTGTTCAGTCACACTGGCCAGGTGGGGATGGCTGTGGAAATGGGCTGTAGTCCCAAAAAACCTTAAGCCACAAAAAGTATGCTAAACTTTGGTGTTGATTACAGGCATCTCTGAATCTTTTGTGCCTGCTCATCTACACTGTCTTTTGTACTCCACAAGCTATACATTTGAGAGGGGAGAAAAGAGCGGAAGGAAGGGATTGAAAGACAAGGCTAAGGGAAGAATGTGATGCTACACAGGTAGTTGATTTAGTGTAGCATTTCCATATGCAAATACACTACAGTGAAGCTGCTTCACTTATGCCGCCATGTCTTGAGACACAAGTGTACCTGTATCTACATATGTTAAGTATGTGCCGTTAAGTTGCAACTAATTTAAGGGGACCCCAGCAAGGGGTTTTCAAGGCTAATGGGAAACAGAGGTGGTATACCATTGCCTTTCTCTGCAGAGCCTTCTTTGGTGGTTTCCCATCCAAGTTGGGAGTATACCATACCATTTCACATGCCCCTCTATCTACATATGGATTTATATTATGTTTCTTGAAGTCATCTTCTAGCAACTGAAAGAAATGTGTATACCTTTGGGAGAATAAAAACAATGGTTTAATGGCGCGTGTCGATATTGTTATTGCCCTTGCATTAAATAACAGTTCATATAAGGTGTTTCTTTTTTAGTCTATGATACTTGGCTGTATGGTACCATTCTACTCAGGTAACAATGGCATATGAACCTCCGGTGCAAGGTTGGATGGTTCATAGATGTATGCTTACCACAATGTTGTGCAGTATCACTGTTTCAAGGGAAAATTGTTTTGTTTTTGTTTTTTTAAAATGGCTTTTCATATTTTTAACTATGGGGAATCTGCATGAAAGTGTAGAAGGCTGACACTAGCTAGGGATGCTTAAAGACTGCCAGTGAGGGGAGCTTACCACCTCCCTAGCTGGTACCTTCATGCCCTTAATTTAAACCCTTTATTGCGAGTCCTGTCTTCTGCTGCCGACAGAAACAACTCCCTGCCCTCCTCTAGGTGATTATTGTCTTATTGTTTTAATGTTTTTATTGCCAATGGCCTTGTAAGCTGCCCTGAGCCTGCTTCAGCAGGGAGGGCGGGGGATAAGTCAAATAAATGCTTAAAGGGAACAATCCTGTCCCCCCTCAGCCTCCTCTTCTCCAGACTAAACATTCCCAGGTCCCTCAGCCTTTCCTCATAGGGTTTAGTCTCCAGGCCCCTGATCATCCTCATTGCTCTCCTCTGCACCTGCTCCATTCCATCCACATCTTTTTTGATGGTTTCCTGTGAGCACACAAGTGTTCTGTTTGCATTTTGTGAAACAAATATATAAAGTGTGATTGACAGGGGTATGACTTTAAAGCATCTGTGGGAATTTGGCACCCAATCATCTTCCAGACATGTGTTGGTGAGTGTTCAAAGCTGTATGGCTGTCACTCCACACTGGATATAACCAGTATTAACAAAAACACTGTAGCCTTCCAAAGTGGACCTGGTGTCTGAGTTTAGGTCTGAGATATGTAAGCCCTCAAAGTCAGCAACTGTAATGATTTATTTGTTTAAAATATTTATATCCTTTCCACAGTGCCCAAGACAACTTACAAATATGTGAACCCAATGAAAAACACAGTTAAACACCCAAATCAAAATACATTGTTAAAATTGAAGCAGCTATCTGGGATATTTGTTATTTCCATTAAATTCTACTTTGCATCATTTGTGGAAGGAAAAGAATGTAGGAACTTCCCATACTATGTCTGACATGCTGTTCTAAAGTGAGCGCACTTAAATTATATAAAATATTTCTATCCTGCCCCTAAACAGTATAGATTCTCAAGGAAGCGTACGAGTAAAAACAAAACACAATAAAGAATAAAAACACTCATAAAATGAAAACTAGCAAAGCTGTTTAAAACCTCTTTAAAAAGCTATAAATATTATTATAAAAGAGCAGATTTTATTCAGCAGTCTGGGTTCATATATGTAGTTCAGCCAATACATCAGGGGGCAAAGGGAAACAGATCAACAGAAAATAAACGTGTTTTCAGCCTGCCAGCTAGCTGAAGAGAATATTCAACAACTGGGATGACATCTCTGGAACATTTCTCCTTTTTTCTTGCTTCTCACTTTTTTATTTATTTAGACATTTTATTTAGACTTTTAATTACTTATCTCTGTTTTCCATTTTAACTGAATATGACTTCAGTGAAAATGATTAGGTAGCACAGAATTTAACAAGATCTTTTATGTGAACAAATAGCTCTTGTGTTCATGTAAAGCTCAGAAGTAGTCAAATATGTATCACTTGAATACTTCAAACTCTTGTAAGACGCCCTGACCTGGATAGCCCAGGCAAGCCCAATTTCATCAGATCTATTGGAGGCTAAGCAGGGCCAACCCCGACAAGTATTTGGATGGGAGACCTCCAGAGAATACCACAGCTGGGAGGCCCAGAGGCAGGCTATAAAGTCACTTCTCTGGACATCCTCCATGCCCCAGTAGGAGTCTCCAGAGGTTGCCATGACTTCCAGGCACAGGCGTGCGCGCACACATACATAAAAAATCCTCCCCCAATCTTCTAAGAAAGGGGGCCTGACCTGGATGGCCCAGGCAAGCCAGATCTTGGAAGCTAAGCAGGGCCGACCTTGGCAAGTACTTGGAAGGGCGACCTCCAAGGAATATCAGGGTTGGCGTGCAGAGGCAGGTAATAAGCCACATCTCTGAAATGTCCTCACCCCGCTAGGGGTCACCAGAAGTCACCATGACAGGCTCACAAGCACATACACACACAAATACAAAAACAAATCTTGTAAGAGAGGTGTTCTGCCATCCTATTTCATTTATAACCCTGCTGTGCAACCATTACCACAGAATTCCTCTAATTTTCATACAAATCATACACAGCTTTTCCCTGTAGTCTCCAAATTGTTTAGAATATTGATTTCTAAAAGTCCATGCCTTCTCCTGTGATGTCATTCTGATAACATGCTGTGTCTTGTTTCCTATTGAAGCCAAATGGCCTGTCCATTTAGCCAGAGAAACTCAATAGCCATGCCATATAACCACACATTCTTTCACACCTCTAAGTGGAAGAGCTGACCTGACATGCAAAAAGTCACGTAGGCGATGGAGAAGCTGGAAGTTGGGTCACCTGACTGCAGGAGGAGTTCCCAGACTTCTAGCCTATCCCCACACGTAGCCATGACAACCAACAATTGGGCTATAATTGTTCAATCCCAATGAGAGAGAGTCTCTTAGCCGTGTGCTTGCTCTCTGCTCCTGCTGTCTCTACTTGTTTTATTGCACCTGAAATGCAGCCCTTGAGGGACAAAGGATTGGCTTTGTGAATTGGACCACATGGTTGAGCAAAGATGGATTTTGCTTTCAAAATCCCTTGGACTGTTGGATATTCCTGAACTTGGTAAATATGTATCTTTTACTGTGTGGTTAAGGCAAATCGCCTTAGGCTTGTTATTTTGGTAAACTCTGGCAGTCTGTGTTAAGCTCTGTACTGAATAAAAAATTATTCTTGTTTCTAAATGGTCTCTGATGTTGTACTTGAGTTCCAAGTCTAAACTCCTGTGCCTAAGCTGACCACAAGCTACCATTAAGCGTAAAGTGTGCAAGTCTGAGTGAGTTGCTAATGTGTTAAATTCCAGATACCAACTGAGAGTTTGAACCTCTAATCTCAGGTTGGGGGGGAACTAATGTAGAGGTTCTGTTGGCATATTTTCTGAAACCAGAGAGGGTTTAGACCATCTCGTTGGTTGTTGTTTAATGTACTGTAAAAGTACAGGATTACCTCTCATCCCTGGACTGGCGTGAGGGGCTTAATCCTGTACACAAATGTATTAGGAGAAATAAATAAAGAGATATGGATAACAGCTCACTGCTTCCCTGAGCAGCCTTTTTCAGATCTGTCTAGGAAAAGTCAACTGATTACCAGGATAGAATTAAAATGTGGAAATATGATTAAGGACTGTTTTGAAGGTGACTGAGAATTCAGGTTTCTGGAATTGACTAGGAAAATGGTGGAAGAAATAGTTGAAGTCATTGATGTAACAGTAGTGTGAGAACAGATCAGACGTACAATAAGTATGTTCAAAGAGTGTTGTGTTCAGTCGTGTGTGCAAAAGAGTGCACAGCTTCATTCTCCAAGCACTGCTTAGAAATTTTGTTTCCTCTTACAGACCTTGTATTTAATTTTATTTTAATCGTGAGTATTCTCTCGGGTGATTTTTGCTCTGTAAAGTACTGCCCCTTCCGCTTCAAATACAAATCTCTTCATCTTATGGTAATTTTTTTCCGTGCTTCTTTTGGTCCTCAGACTTCAGCATCTGCAGAAAACTTGTGCCAACTTTCTCACACGAGCAAGGGAAAGCAAGTAAATTATTCCCATATGGAAGGAGTTCTTCGGCCTTCTATTCATTTAATATCCAGTTTCCTTCAATGTTCCAAAAATGTGTCAAGATCCTCATCACTTTCTACTTTCTTCTCTTGGCTATTTACAGTCTTGCTGGGCTTGGGTTTAAGAAAATCAGCTTAGCTTTTAATATCAGGAGTAGCCTCCTCTTACCTTATATAGTTTGCATACTGCTTGAGTATTGCTTTATTTTTGAAACCTTTAAAAAGAAATTAGAGTGCCAGCATCCTACCTCAGCATTTGGTGTATAATTTACAGAGACTTATAATTAGATGGGGTCTGGATGAGTATATTTTGAATGTCGTGTCAGGACCCTAAGGATGCCAGTCTCCAGGTAAGACCTGGAGATACCCCGGAATAGCAGCTTGTCTCCTGACTAAAGAGATCTGGAGAAAATAGATGCTTTGGAGGGTCAACTCTATAGCCCTGTACCCCACTGAGCTCCCTCTCTCCCCCCCCCCAAATCTCTGGGAGTTCCCCAACCTAGATCTGGCAAACCTACCTCCATCCCTCTCTGGTGGCCGGGGGGGGGGGGGCTGGCAACCCTACAATACCCCGTTCAGATGGGTTATTTATTCTTGAGGATTGCCCATGGGTAGGCATTCATGACCATTTCTATTATTAAGATTCTAATTCCTGAGACTGCTCCCACAAGTAATTTCTTTGTTATTTGGATTTGTTTTAGTATTATTCAGTTTTTATATATTCACGCATTTGTAGTTCACAGTATGTAACATTCTTTTAGGCCTTGGTATAAATAACAACTTTCAGCAAACCCAACAGAGACATCTTTATTCAAGTTTTCAACTGAAGATTTGCACCAATCCTAATAAGTACCTAGTAAGATCAGGCCATGTTCGAAATCCTTAATGTACTTTATCCAAATACCATAAGGTACTCAGCAGCAGTGTTCCCTCTAAGTTCCACGGAGTTGTGAGCAAAAATTCTGCCTTGTGAGCGAAAAAAGCTAGTAATGTTAAAGTTGTGAGCAAGTCTACATTTGACTTGCACAATTTATTTTTAGAAGATTATTTCCATAACTTTGTAAAAATTGCAGAATGAATCCTTTTAAACTATATTAAAACTATATTTTAAGAATAATGTAAACATTATGAGAGAAAACAGAATCAAGTCAAATTTCATTACACAAAATATTGTCCTCTAGAGGTAGACCAGGCCTTTGGAGAACAGATCTCCCTGCCCATTTCCACTATATTGGTAGACCTGGCCTCCAGAGAACAGGTCTACCCATACCTTTCCACTATATTGGTAGACCTGGGCTTGGACTGTCGCCTTGCGCTGACCCTTAGAAAACATACTAGCACTTATGGGAGAAAAAACTCTTGCAGTCTATTTTGTTTTTTTTAGTGAAATATGACAACCAGCATTATAGGTCAAGTATAACAGAGGTGGAACAATCACTGTCAGAACCCTGCCTAACCTAACGAACAGGAAGTTGCTTAAAAGTTATCAATCTGCCCAAATTACTTATTTATTCAAATATTTATATCCCACTTATCATACTAAAAAGCATAATAGGGGTGTGGAAGAAAAATCAGTGATTCTGGCTCAGTTATAGCCTATGGGGACCATTATAGTCAATGAGCCCCATAGTCTATAATGGTGAATTGATCAGGGGGTATCTGGGGCTCTGGGGGAGGCTGTTTTTTGAGGTACAGGCACCAAATTTTCAGCATAGCTGCCGGTGCCTCTCCTCAAAAAAACAAACACCCACACCCCACCAAGTTTCAAAAAGATTGGATTGGGAGTCCAATTCTATGGGCCCCAGAAGGAGGTGCTCCCATCCTTCATTGTTTCCTATGGAAGGGAAAAAATGTTGTGAGTTGAAGTTGAAGCTAAAATGCTCCAAGCAGTACTCTTAAATATTGTGTGCCAGCACCCCCTAACGCAACTTAGAGGGAACTGCACTCAGCAGGTACTGTTGGAAGAATTTCAGTTAGAAGAATTCCCCCCCCCCCCCCCCCCCCGCCCACCCTGCTTTCACTCCACATCTTTGGCTTTCACTAACATTCCCTCTCCTTCCCCTCAACTGTTTGGCCAATACATAATCTCCCATCACATTTTCAGAAGGGGGTTCCTGTTAAGTGTTATATTGCAAGTATTATGGTGATTACTACCAAGGTCCAGTGCCAGAAGAAAAGTAAATTGTCCATTTAGTAGAGTTATATGGTGTAGAAAACTCAAATTTTGTAATAATCAAAAGGCAGTGTATGTATTTGCGCGTAAACAGTTCCATACACTCACAATAGGACTAGCAGCATGTTTGGGTGTCAAGCTGAACTTTCTAACATTGAAAAAATGGAGTCCTTCAATTATGTGTATTACAATAGCAGATTAATTTTGGACCACATTCAACAAAGCATATTTTCAAGGTATTTTTATTGTTTAAATGTTTGTGTCTACAGTGTCCACAAAAGGTGTAATTATCTAGTAGTTTGTTTTACATGAAGATCTTTATATTAAACATGTTAAATGAGTAAAACCTTGTCATAAAAACATTTTACTCATTCTAAAAGAGAAAATAGTTCATTGGATCTTTTTTGCAGGGCTCCCAGGAATTTCCAATTGTTCCAATTTAAAAAAAACCTGGAGGGGAGTAGGGAGAAAACTATAAGTCCCATCTCCTGAACTTTCCTCCAAGCAGGGACAAATTCTGTCAATAGAGCATTGTCAGTTAGGCTTAGCAGGTTATACATATTCATTACTAGATAAGCAACCAGTATTTTCTTTCTCTCACTTGCTTTCTCCATAAACAACTCCTTTGTGAAACAGAAACTCCTCAGTTCCATCATACAGGAGAAATTATTGATGGAGTAGACATGAGAGCAGAGGTTGGAGTTCTCACCAGGAACATCTTAGTTAAGGGAGAAACAGAAGATTCCTGCTACACTAGCAAGGACTGCCAGTTCTTCAATTATGATACTTTTGGTGGACATATCAAGGTATGGGGTTGGGGGGGATTCATTTGCTTCCTGTCAGTTCAGCATCAGACTGAAATTGTCCCATAAGATTAATGTTTATTTGGGAGAGCCTTGGATTTGCCAGCTAATAGTTTGTCTCGCCTACAGTATTTCTCAAAAGCTTAAATTAACTGTTTAAAAGGCATATTTTAAAAAGTCACAATTAAGGAAGGATCCTGAGAAACATGGGACAGTAAACACAACTATGTAACATTCCGTTGGGCTTCTTTAAGATGATGAAAGCTTGCATATTTAGAGATTTTATTTTCAGGCTGTTCTTGGCTGGAGAAGGGTTTTGCAGTTTGTAAAGGTTATGTGAAAACAGAGTAGCATTGTGTGTGACCAGGGGGCAGCCATCTAGCCCTGTGTTAGTTCATTCAGGTTAGTCAATAGGTTCCGAGCATTGTTAACCTTAGAGCAGGAAGTGCTAGTAACTAAACTTCTCGGTTTTTTCATGCTAAGAATGTACCCGGTCAATGGCCATATGACTATGGTTATGTTTGCATGATCTTTAATATTATGTTTGCCCCAGGATGAAATGGATGCCAGAAGAGTGTGACTGAACAAGTTGTTGCTTTTTTAAAAAGTAATAGTTGAATAATAGTTGGATAATTCTCTTTCAGATTGTGAAGAATTTCACATCTGTACATCTTTCCTACGTGGAACTCAAAGAAATGGGTCAACAAGTGCAAGGATCTTACTCTGTTCACTTTCACCTCTGTGGAGATGTAGATGAGAAAGGAGGGTACAGCTATAAGACTTATCTAGATGGTCTCTCAATTCATCACTCATTCTCCAGATGTGTGGCCATTCATGCAACAAATGGCTTGTTGGTAAGAGCGGTAAATAAATGATGTCTTGTAAAGAGAGTTGTGAAGAGCAAATATATTATTCTTTACTTTTAAATGTAATTAATGAAACTGTGCCAAGTATAACTGTTGGTTCCAACTATAAGGCAATGGGAGCAGCGTCTGGGCTATGTCCACTCTGAAACAAGCCTGTGAGGCTGCAGTGGGGATCAGGATAAACTATCTCATACTCTGTTTCTCTTCAGATCACATAAATTATCTGTTCTGAATTTTCAAGGCATGGTTAGGGAATCAAGTGACATTATACCTGCATAAGTCTTTAGATGTGGGTTGGGGGAATGGACCTGGGTTTGGATCTAGCCATCTCCTCCACTCTATCTTATCCATTTGCCCTTCTTACTACAGTTCCTATCCTTCCGGGACCCCGATCTGATTTTGGGTGGTCAAAGGGGACACCCTTCTGCTGACTGATCTAATTCTGATCCGTATGTCACTTTTGATATTGGTCACTGTGAAGAATTACTGCCATGTCTAACTTTAGGACTTAAGCATTCTCAAGGCTGCTTCTAATGATAACAGCAGTCTGATCTTCATTTTCCCAAAGCTTAGTCCCTTCAAGAATCATGATAAATTTGTGTATTTGAGCTGGCATTTTATGTCTGACATTAGACATTTTATAGTGATGCTAGGTTGTTTGGGCAATTATTAATTCTGTTAATTAAAAGTTAGCTCAATTAAAAACATAGTTAAATCAACTCAAAACATGGATATTGGGTTAGATGACTAACTGTGCAAAGTGAAACTAACACAGTTTGACTCCCCAGTCGCAGCTTTGCTGCAGGATAACCAAGGACAACATGGTACCCATAGTGGGCTTCAGGCTTTTCAATGGTATTTACTTAGATGTTTTAAGTACCTTGGCATTGTGATTGACGTTTGAGGGTCAGGATTCTCTCTGTGTGTTTGCAGATATGCCTGGAGAAATAGTGATGACAAGATATACTCACTATTCTTTTAACTTAGATTGCAGGAATTTGAAGTTTCAGCTCATGTTCTGCAGTTGCACAGCGATTATTTGTGGGAAGTGGGGGTGTCATTCAGTTTAGCTCCATCATTGCTGACACTCACAAATAGTTAAATCAAGACAATAAAAAGTAATACATTTTTTCAAGTCTATAAAGGCAGCTGGGAATAACATCCCGAACTGTTGTTTCTGCAGATAAAAGACACCATTGGCTATGATACACTAGGCCATTGTTTTTTCATGGAGGACGGCATTGAACAGAGGAACACACTGTTTCATAATCTAGGGCTGGTCACCAAACCAGGCACGCTGCTTCCCACAGACAGGAATAGCACAATGTGCCTGGCTATCAGGGATCGAGTGTATGGAAAATACTTGCCAGTGCCGGCCACAGACTGCATGTGAGTAGCTGTCTATATGAGGGACAAAAAGTTACAAGTGTTGTGCATATTGTCTTGCCCCACTGTTCAGAGGAATTCCTTTTGAATGTCAAGCTACCCACTAAGGACTTAAATGTTGAAGATTTTAAGGAGGTACTGTGGTACAGTGGCTGGTATTTTTGGTTGGTCATAGAAAAACCAGATTAAGAACTTTCTCTGCTGTTCCATTAAACTCATTGCATGACCTTAAAAACATCTTGGCCCAAAAGGCATCTTAATAAGATTAAATTTTGTGCTTACCTGGTGCTCCAGTATGGCTCTTCAGAAGTAGAACACATATAACAATCCTGTCCTTTGGAGTAGAATGTTTAGCATTCTGAACCTTATTTTTAACGGATACCATTAATGTGACAAGAAGGTTTTTCATCCTCATGGATCAACTTGAACACATCCCATCTTCCAAAGAAAATTCAAACTGTGTATAATTTAACTTCTTGTCTTTAATCCTCAGTATAGGAAAGCAAGTTTCTTTATGAAAGACAGATTGAGAGTATCCTGGTTTGTTGCCAGAAATTGAAATGCTGAGAGATGCACTGTTTTAGGCACTGAAACTCAAGGCATGGAGAGCTTTGAAAAGGCAAAGAATGTTGCATGTAAAAAACATATTACTTGATCTGGAGCTTTCTGTAAGATGGTCCATTCATGATATTCTCTGTATTTCACTAATATGTTACAGGGCTGTTTCAACCTTTTGGATTGCTCATCCCAACAATCACCTTATAAATAATGTAGCTGCAGGCTCGCAGGTGAGATTTCTGGGCGTTGTGACTGACTAGATATTTTCCAAAATAAAAGCGTATCTTCTACTGTGTGAAGATCACGCTTTAAATGGAGATATCTTCATTTCTCTGTTCCACCTAGTATTGTGGCATCTCTGATGAAAAGCTTTTGCCCTAGATTTGCGCAATGGGCTTATGCTATATGGAATTGCACTGTGAATGTCATCTTTAGCATTCTGAAGTATATCTTAATGAAACTGTAATTTGGTAGGTAATGTAATGGAAAATACAAAGCATGTCACTTTTTCTAGAGAATGTTTTTGCCTTAGAACTGAAAGGCCCAATAAATAAAAAAAATATGGATGTGACTATGAACACACTTTTAAAACAGGAAAAAATAAGCTAGTATAAAAATGAGTTAGCATAAAACTAGAACACCAGTGCAGTTATTCTTGCTGTGGAATTTCAGTGAAAAACAGACTGTATACTTAAATCTGAGGACATGTGTAGACTTAAATTATTACTACTTTTTCATATCCTCAATGGACTCATGTAATAATAGTCTTAATGGACAGGAGTATTAGCTTGTTCAGTTTAATTTTGTTGTTTATAAAGGCGGATGTAAAAATCTATGCAGGAGCCTGGAGAATTTGAAAACCAGGGAGTTTGCAAGCTAGGCAAGAGCAATGTGATGACATTGCGAAAAGCAATATGCCGTTTGGAACTGTTTAAATATGCAGTGTATTCTGGGCAAACATTTTGACACTTGAGATACTTGGAACTGGCTCGTTTTTTGACATATAAGAATATATAAACAATCCAAGGAAGATTTGAAACAGAGCAATAAATGTGTTAAAGGCTTTTCAGGACCAGGAAGCTAAATGAAAACATAAATAACTGAATCTTTGCTCTTTTTTACTTGCCAATGATATGCCCACCCACTGGATGGAGGGACAGATCCTACTTTAAAAAAAAAAAGTCCAGCCCTAGTTTAGACTAGAAGGTTTCTCCTCTGGGTCAGTTTCTTTCTGTCTTGGACCAGAAAGGGAAATCAGTTTTTAAACTTAATATTTTCTTTTTAAAAATGGGGGTACATATTAATACTTCTATAGTAACTCGAAAATTATTAAGTTTTCCTTGGCTAATGAGGACAGAACAATAGAAAGTTAAGCTTACAAAGAGTGTCAGTGATATGTTGATGATAGCATTACTGTGTTGACTTCTAAAATGATATGTGACTATCCTTATTTGTTCCTTCTTACTTTAAGGATGCTGGAATATGGTATTTATTTCACAAGGTGCCCACAGGAGAATCTCATGGATTGTTTCCTGAAACCAAAGCTGAACTCACACCACTAGGAATTTTCTATAACAACAAGGTTCATTCCAATTTTAAGGTAAGCAATCAATCTGGTGGACTGCAGAGTTATGTATGGTGTATAATTTAAATATAAATATTGTAGTTAGCTACTTGCCCAGTGTAAATCCTAATTTAAGCCAGGCACAAGCTGTTACGTGCTAAGTGTTAAACATTTCTGAGGACTGGGCAACTTATTTTTCATGTAGTTAGATGCACATCATTATCAGTCTCCATCTTCATATGTGAACATATATGTATGTTGCGGACAATATGTTTAATTAGTATGGGAAGCAGTTTTTTTCCTCCCGTATTTGTCTAGCTGACAGTGTAAGGTCCAAATACCTACATTCATATTGCAGTTACTGAGCTATCCTGGGAAATAACTACATTCTATACTCAAGCGCTATGCAAAACACCATGAACAGACCATGAATCTATTTCTGTACATAGGTGTGTGCAGTTACAAAACACAGTGATAAGCAGGCATCTTTTAAAAACCTTTTAATGATTCCATAGTCAAATGAAACACTTAATATTGCTATTGATCTGCAGTAACCTTCATATGGACCAGAAAGTTACTTTAGTCATCTGTGCATAACTTGGTAATGTGTGTTAGGTCTTCTCTCACCACTCCCCCCAAGAGTTCAGCGTTTGTCATAAGATGTTTCTGAAACTGCACAGATTTTCTGGGGGGAAAATTCAGGCAATACAGAGGACTGCTTTAATGCTGAAGTCTTTGAGGCACCACTATACAATTCATCAGACAGTGCTTTATGCAAGGAAATTATCCCACCAGTTGGAGATCCATCTTCTAATTGAAACGCAGAATATTATATTAAAAGAGGCATGGAATCTTGATAAGCCTCCTTCTTTATCTGATAGGTAGTAGTTGTGGATACGTCCACATATTAGGAAGAAAATGCAAGGTTCCCAGACCTGTATTTTTTCCCCTTATGACAAACATGGAGGCAGGGAAATTTTCCAGGAAAGAATCAGCTAGAGGTAAGATGATTCAACCCTTCCCCCACCAACAAATCTCTCTTCTCCAGATGCCCCCTCCCTACATTTCCCCCTCAGCTATGCTCCAAAGCCTGAAACCTGGCTAAGAGAAAATAGCTTGTGGGACATTTGCAGAAAAGAAATCTGTGTGTGGATCTTTTCTGATGAGCACTCCTCCTTCATGCTTACTAATAGTCTCCTACAATTGCCTCTGCATATAAAGAAATGAAACTCTGCAAACCTGCACTTTAACACCTGGGGTAAAGCCAGACACTTCACAACATCTACCCTCCTATTTTCTTTTGCTGCCTTTTCCTTTCAGCTAATTCCCTCTTTACCTACTGAAGATTATGAAAAGTCACTTTGATTCATTTAACACTTGAGTATATCATTTCCTCTTTTTGGCTTGTCACCACTGCATTGTCGAATAAAGGCATGAAACACATCTTTTCTTTCATTCAAATATAGAATTTCCAGAGCTTCTCACCTGTGCCAGTTCCTCCTTAACTCTCTTCATCCTCATATAATCTTAAATTCACTGGGAAGACCCAAGAACATCAGTATTTTTTGATTGTGTGCCAGAACAGGAGTTCTAATGATTTCCTTAAAACACAATCACGTTTTGTATGTCTAATGATATACTAAACCTCTTAAACATCCTTGGAAAGAGGAGTTTAAATTTCTGTAATGTGCTTTTAACCGATCCTGGATTTTTCTGTGGAATTTACCATGAGACAGACTTAATACTAAATTGAACAATAATAATGTTTGTGGCACTTTTTGGTGCTTGTTTCTAAACTAAAAAGTCTCCTGTTAGTTGACTGAATAGAAGCTGTCTCATTAATAATGATGTAATGTCCCAAAGAGAACTAAGCCCTCAAAATCTATTTAAAGAATTGTCAAATAGTCTCTTTGTTCAGTGATGACCTAATATAGAAATTTGAAAGCTAGTTTTGTACCCAGTTCAAAAAGAGAATATCACTGCATCTGACTTTGATCTCTTGAAGACAGGGCATTCTGAAATGTTTACTTTTATGTAATGTTGCAATATCCTGGTTTCTTTAAGTCTGGATAAACTCCAAGCTCTGTTCAAGAATATAATCCTATGCCTTCTATTTCATATTAGAGGAGAGTACTTAAGAGCTGTAAGGTATTATGTGTAATATTGTATCACAGTGATTGGTCAGATTAGTTTCCTACAGCATAATTGAGAGCCACCGTGATGTAGTAGTTAGATTGTCAGACTAGGATCTGGGAGATCCAGGTTCAGATCCCCACTTGGCCATGGAAGCTTGCTGGGTGACCTTGAACCAGTCACACACTCTCAGACACTCTCAGACTAATGTACCTCACAGGGTTGTTGTGTGGATAAAATGGAGGAGTAGAGAAAGATGTAAGCTGCTTTAGGTCTTCATTGGGGAGAAAAGCAGGGAGTAAAAAGGAAATAAATTATAGCTGGAGGTGAATAGGCCTAATTTATCATTCCATGTATTGTAGGCTGGTTTATTAATTGATAAAGGTGTCAAAACCACCAACGCGAGTGCTGAAGACCCAAGGGAGTATCTCTGTTTGGACAACAATGCAAGGTAGAATATATTCCCTGAATAAAAATTAGTGTATTAAATACAGGACACTGTTATTTATTGATACTTGCGTTCATTGTATGATTGATCTCTTAATCCAGTTTTAGGAAGATCTCTCTCCAGTGCAAGGTAAAAAATTAACTGTTTCAATTTTGTTAATAACCTGGGTCAGTAAACTGTTTGTGTTCCTGTCTGTTGAGTTGCTGGGTTCAGTCACAGCTACTTTTAAGTGAAACTATTGTTGTATAGTGATAATTGCTTATTATCCCAATTACAGTCAGTACTGGGGACTCAGAATATACACACTTTACCTGTGTACTCTGTTCAGAAGCACTTAAACCATCAGTGTGCTCAGAGATAATTTGATACTTTTATCCATCTCTTCCGTATCTTCCATTTTCTCTTGTCTTCTTAAGAAATGGAAAAGCTCCAAAAGTGGCAAGTGATCGTTACAGTCTTTCAAAAAGCACTACTAGGTTAAACCCTTGGAGTTGCCTGCCTTCAGCACATTGTTGCTTGTAGAGTTTGAAGCTTCCAAAGAGTCATTTGTATAGTGGAAATTAGGTATCACTTTAGGCCAGACTTGAAGTAAACAACCTCTTCTTGATAGAAACATTTTGCTTCTGTTTCAGTGCAAAACTAATCTTGTCTGTTTGCTGAACTGTGGTTTTGGATGCCATAAAAATATTTGCAAGTATTTGCAGAGCCATTTCTGATGTCTTTTCCTTCTACCAGGTTCCGGCCCCATCAAGATGCAGATCCTGAGAAGCCCCGTGTTGCTGCTGTGATAGATGGGCTAATAGCTTACAAAAACAATGACCATGGAGCTTGGGTCAGAGGAGGGGACATCATCATCCAGAACTCTGGGCAAGTGCCTAAGATCAACTATCTGTGTGGTGCTAGAAGTAAATAGTTCTCTTGAACAGCACTGCAAGAGCTAACTATGCCAGTAAAACGTCTTACTGTTAATGCCTGAGAATATAAAGCTAACAAATATCAAAGTTTACCTATTAAGGATTATTGCCTTTGCTTTGAATGAGGCTGTGTGTTTGTAGGCCAAGATGGAAATTTCATAACAATTTGGTGCAAAGCCAAGGATGGACATGAAAAAAGTTACTTAAAAGTTAAACAATATGTTTTTCCTGATGTTGCATCACAGCAGTTTCTAAGAACTATGCAATAGCAAAACATTTCTAGACTTCTAAAAAGGTTTCATACAGCTTTTAGTTTTCATGCACTGTGGTTTACATCTTTGCTCAGAGATTTAGGCTGTATTCTTATGCATGTTTCCAACTGGAAAATGGTCAAATTGATTGTAGTATGGCTTGCTTCTGCATAAATATGTGTAAGATGAGGCTGTTGATTTCCATTCCATTTTTAAAAGAAAGCATTATTCTATCTCTCCTTTTACAAAACAAATCTTTTAAAGAAATATTTTAGTATAGTAATTTTCACTGACCATAACCATTTGTGCTGTCCTGTCTAATGTCTGCATAACGTCACAGTGTATGTTAGTACAATCACTGGCATGATGAACTTATTTGCTTCATATTGTATTGTTAGAGAGTCAGTTTGGTGTAGTGGTTAAGTGCGTGGAATCTAATCTGGGAGTTCCAGGTTTGATTCCCCACTTGCACCTGCTGGATTACCTTGGGCAAGCCATAGTTCTGGCACAGCTGTTATTGAAAAAGAGCAGTTTCTGTCAGAGCTCTCTCAGCCCCACCTACCTCACAGGGTGGCTATTGTGGGGAGGGGAAGGGAAAGGAGTTTGTAAGCCGCTCTGAGACGTCCTTGGGTAGTGAAGGGCAGGGTGTAAATCCAATCTCCTCCTCTTCTTCTTCTTCGGTTTAGATCAAAGTGCTTGATTTCTGAAACAATGTTTTTTTTCCTTCTAGATTTGCTGACAATGGAATAGGCCTGACCTTTGCCAGGTTAGTGTTATTTTGCTTAATTTCTGCGCTTTCTTACCAGTCTTCCTTATTTTGGAATGTGATTGTACATTTTGTTTGTGCAGTTGTAATGAACTGAAAGAAAACAGTAAAAGCCATGGAAGGATTTCTTGAGCCACTGGCTCCAAATAATATCCAAGCCAACTCATTCACAGGCTTCCTATGATCCAAGTATTGATTTACCATTAAAATACATATATATATTTAGGATTTGTTGTCGAAGGTTTTCATGGCCAGAGTTTATTAGTTGTAGATTTTCTGGGCTGTATGGCCATGGTTTTGGCATTGTAATACCTGACATTTCACCAGCAGCTATGACTGGCATTCTCAGGGGTATAACACAGAAAGATGGAGTACTCTCTGTGTCAATGTGAGAAGAAAAATGGTAGGCAACTAATTTATATCTACTCAGGAAGGTGGGGTAGGGCTGAGTCATTATCTTGTAGGAGTTTCCCAGGCTGTGATTTTGGAAATTTAGGATTTCCAGAAAGAGGCCCAATTACTTTTGTTTTGGTGCTGAAGAGATAATGCCGCCTCTTGTCATAACAAATATCTTGTTACTGACTCCTGAATTTATTTTTGATAGTGATGGAAGCTTCCCAAAAGATGAAGGTTCCAGCCAGGAGATTACAAACTCTCTGTTTGTTGGTGAAAGCAAAAATTATGGCTTTTTAGGTGGCCAGAACAAATACTGGGGGACTGGAGGAATTGACAGTAAAAATCGCACTCTGCCTAGAAATCGGTAAGAGAACAGTGGCCCTTCCAGAAATATAATTCTTCTTTTCATTTTTTAAATGCAGTAAATATGATGCATAAACATAAGCTTATTCAGCACTTCTGTGATTTGCTTTGCTTTGCTCTGCTCATAATGTTTCTGTGCAGATCATCAGGCCATTGTTGCAAAGTATATTGCAAAATAAGTCTTTTACCCTTTCCAATTTCCAATAATTCAGCACTGTGACAAGTTGTAGGGCAATTTGTGTTAGTCTTTAGAGTGGAATAAGGACGAGCAGAATTAGAGTGGAAAGCACAGTGTAAAAGAGGGATAATTGCACACAGTTTGGCCACTACTTTGTGGTGTTTTCTCATAGTTGTATTCTTCCTACTCTCATTTAATGAGCTACAGTAGATACTGATGTGTGCATGTGCCCTTAAATAAAGGGCTTTTGAAGTAAAACTGGAATTAAGTATTGAGTTAATTTATAAATTTGATTGTGGTTCCTTGGCTGACATGTACATTCACTTCAAAAATTAAATTTTGTGCAGCTAGTTTTAACGTGCTGGAATGGGCTCTGGGCCCTTGGGGTAAAACAGAAATAGAAAGTTCATTAAATAGGATGTGAATATGGTCAGAATAAATACTGTTTAGAAGTTTGTCTTTGCCAGTACACTGTGTAAGCACTCTTCTTAAAGCAAAGCTGGTCATAATTTAAAAGGGTATCTCACTGACCTTAATTGATGAATATTGAACCTTTACAGCCAAATTTTAGTCATGCTTATTCAAAAGTAAGCCTCACTTAGATAACATCAAACTTGTTATTTGGTAACTGCATAGGATTGCCACTTCTGTTACAAAGATCTGTACTTGCTAATGTGTGTATGGTTAAAAAGGTATTTGTTAAATATATATATGCTTTAACAGGACATTCCCTATCAGAGGCTTTCAGATTTATGATGGACCTATTCATCTCACTAGATGCACATTTAACAATTTTGTGCCAACTTCAGATAGATTCACCAGTGCCATTGGATTTCTGTTGAAAAACACCTGGCAAATGACACCCAAAAACAATATTTCCTTAGTGAAGTTTGGTAAAAATGTAAGTTTTATGGTTGAAGTACTAAAATAGGGGTGGGATTACTATTTGGAGGTAATGGTGGGTTAATTTTATCTCTCAGACTTCATTTGTATATGTGTGCTATCCTGTACCATTGTCTTCTTCCAGCTCTCCCAACCCTCAGAGTGGTACTCTCTGGCTTTTTTGGTACTGCTGCCACCACCTGGCCTTTGTAGGAATTACCCACTGAGAGGACCAGCTACCCTTCCATGCATTGTCATTGTAAGGCACCGCCTCATGCCTTTGTTTCCCATAGTTTCCAGGACATTTTTTGCTTTAGATGCTGTTGAAGCTAAATGATTGAATAAGATATTGTGGCAGAATAGTCCCACAGACCCTGTGGGCACTGCTCCATCCAGACCTCTGAGACGCCTAGGCACCAGTGGCTTCCCAGGTCTCTGCTTGGCAACACACCACTCTCTCGACTTTCCCTCCCGTCCCCCATTTTTGGTACTGCTCTCCACCTCTATTGGTACTGCAGCCACCAACAGGCTGTTACCCACTGAGAGACTAGCTGCTCTTCTCTGCATTTGAAAAAGTGTGCCTTACACATGAGAGCTCATACCTTGAATAAACCTTTGTTGGTCTCAAAGGTGCCACTGGACTCTAAATTTGTTCTACTGCATTGCCGTTGTAAGATCCCACCTCATGCCCGTGTCTCCAACTGTCCAGCAACTGGTTACTGTGGGATCTGTTTACTGTATTTATGCACCACTGGGTAATAGTGATTTGCCACCTGTCCCCTTTCTCCTGGCATCCATTCTAAATAGTATGCTCGAATGGTGGAGGTCTGTGTGGTACAGAGAACAACTACCAGCATTCACAATGATAAAGCATTTATTAAAAATAAAATGTCCACACATGAACTCTCAGCACAGCAACAGAGAGCAAGAAATCCAAAAGAAAGTTGTAAGCACGTAATTCCTCTTTCTTACTCTGTGCATGCTCTAGCTGATCTTATTCTAAGGCAGGTTCTTTAACTTGGAAGTTATAGTGCTATAAAAGCTCCCTGTTACCATGGTGTCCTTGTTCAGGCAGTCAATGTGAGTCCTTCCTGCATGGGAATGGTGGCCTTCAGATGGAGCTTTGGTGTGAGAGTTCCTTCTCCCTAGATGGAATTAGCCAAAGAGAACCCTTCCCTCTTCGTGCCAAGGGATTCACTATCTCTCTTTCCCCACCCTGTGGGCAAAGAGGCCTTTCCTGAAATCTCCAGGAAGATACACTCTAGCCTCTTCCATCTCCCAAGACTCTGTCCCCTTCTTGGTGTCAGCTTCTAGTTGGAGGTGTGAGATGACTATTTAATTGTTTTCAGCTAGGGAAGCTATTGGCATTTCACAAGCATTACTAGGTGAGGTTGGAGATCAGTCAACTTCCCCCTTCCTGCCTGTTTTGTGCCAAGAGAGAGAAGAACTTTTGAAAATTAAAAGTGAAGGTTTTGTACAGCCCAGACCTCCACATTACAATGTATTTCTCCACAGATCTAATAACGGATTTGGTGCATATCATTCCATGCTTCCCAAACAACTGCTTCCCAAACAAATGCATCTCCATTACCAAATTTAACAAAAAAAAATTACTGCTACTGAATTTGCTTTAGGGCTGTGGCTCAGTGGTAGAGCATCTGCATGGCATGCAGAAGGTCCCAGGTTCAATCCTGGCATTTGCAGTTGAAAGGACCAAGCAGTAGGTGATGTGAAAGAGCTCTGCCTGAGACCCTGCACAACTGCTGCCCGTCTGAGGAAACAATGCTGACCTTGATGGACCAATGATCTGATTCAGTATAAGGCAGCTGCATGTGTTCATGTCTCTCATGTTCTTCTTGTCTTCTAAGGTTTCTCTAAAAGTCTTTTTTGGAAAACTCGGTCCTTGGTTTGAGGATTGTGATCTTGATGGTGACAAGAATTCTATATTCCATGATGTAGATGGATCAGTAACTGGATACAAGGACACTTACATTGGCAGAATGGATAACTACTTGATTCAACACCCAGACTGTATTAATGAGACCAAGTGGAATGGAGTTATCTGCAGCGGGAGCTATGCTCAGGTTCAAGGAGATGTCATTGTAAATTTTTGTGGTTAGAACATGAACAGCAAAAGTTTTCTCTTCCATTTTCTCAAATTTTTAAAAAGAGTATATATTATTTTATTTAGTCCAATCAGTAGGCTCAGAGATAATAGCAGAGAGTTTAGGAGAAAGATGTTTTCCACAAATGTAGGATTGGGTGTGGAATGAACTGTTCTTGTGTTGAAATAATAGCTGTCTGTGTGATCTTTCAGTTAATATAATAGAAGCGCTTAAATCCTTTTGAACGTCACACTAGCCTTCAGATAATATTTAGACGGGTTGCTTTTTTTTGTTTTGTTTTGGATTTGCCCTTAGTCTGTGCAGAAATTCTTCCACTTGCTAACCTTTTTTAGTCTTCCCCGTTTACATAAAATCCAGAGCTATTTTAGTTATCCTGGAAGACAGTTTTTGTTCAGATTATTTTCTAATTCTACAATACTAGTCTTATTATGTTGTTCATTGATATTCTTACGGTGTTTGCATTATATTCTGTAGTCTGCACAGTGAGAAAGGGATTCTGTTTATAATTCTGAAGTCTGTAGTCTGTTTATAATTCTGTAGTCTGTTTATAATTCTGTAGTCTATATATTCTGTAGTCTGCACAGTGAGAAAGGCTGGCTATAAGTAATAAAGTGAGTGAGGAAGGGATTCTGTTTATACTGCCTTATGGGCTACTGGTTTGTGCTCTTACTCTGCTGCTTCTGTGCTGCCTTTCTGCATTGTTTCCTGTTTAGCACTAACCATAGTGTGTGTTGGTATCTGAACTGACAAACTATCATTAGTATTTAGTCTCTAAACCAGAATCAGAACTCCTTGATTTGGAAGGCAATCAATAACCATAGTTCAGTGATTCAAACATGGTTAATTATAAACAGGAAATGGAGAAGGAAGTGACGTGGGCAAGAGGGGTGAGTGCTTTCCATAAATTTGCTGTTCCTTTCCATTTATCTGAACTGAGCCTTTGCTTATATGCTCTCTGTCTCAATTTGTCATTTCAGTTCCTCATATAATCCAGTGTAAACGGGATTTTTATCTGAACTTGGATGTGCACCAAATTATTCAGACATGTTAGGGTGTAGACTGTGTCTCCTTCCTTTTCATTTGTATTGTTTTTAGTTGAAGTAATCATTATCTTTTAAAGTGTTTTTTTTTCTTTCTAACTCTTGTTTTATTTTTAGGTATATGTGCAGACATGGAATCCTCAGAGTCTCAACATGAGTGTGGTGCGTGATGAATACCCTCACAACCCTATGATATTGCGAGGTATTAATCAGAGAGCTGCTTTCCAGCAATACCAGCCTGTTGTGATGCTTCAGAAGGGCTATACGGTGCATTGGAATGGACATGCCCCACAAACAACTTTCTTTTACCTCATTAACTTCAACAAGTATGTTTCTTTTGATGCTTCATTTTGGGTTCAGAAGAATAGTGTACCGAAGTCCTAAAAAAAAAATTAATTGCTATAGATAAGTTTTCATCACTGTAACAAAGCCAAGGGAAGTACAGTTTTCATTTTAGTTTTTTGCAGTGAAATCATACAGTTTGCTTCAAACAGAGCTGCTCTGAGAACAAAGCGCAAAAGAAAGAACCTACATTTTAATGAAAAATAATTTTTGTTCCTGAAACAACTATCAATGCAAACTTAATTGGTTTAATTTACACGTGTTGTCAATGAGGTTTAGTGCATTGGTTTTCTTTAATCTGTTTACTTGTCTAAATAGGAAAAGTGGGATATAAAGGTGGATTCAAACAGAAAGTCAAGTTGTTTAGTGCCACAATCCATCTGAAGTTCTCCAGACCAAGCCATCGAGTGTACTTTAGCCACTCCATGTCATTTCAGTAGGGTTTCTGCAGGCAAAAAAATACAGCCTTTATCTTCTTAGTTCCACGCAGAATAAAAATGTATTTTGTCTTGTATGCCAACTATCTTGTTGGGACCAAAACATTCAAATGTTCAAAAAGGAGCGTGGTCTCACAGAGTATTACAAGGCCTTGGTTTAGGGGAACTTGTTGTGAGATCTCTTCTGTTCAGTCATAGCCAGTTCTGTTATTTCCAGTTTATTTTATTATTTATTTATTTTTTTTAAAAAAATATACCTCCTTTCCTACCAATCAGGGTCCACAAGATGGCGACCATAAAAACATTAAAGCATTTAAACAATTAAATACAGTTAAAATACAAAATTTAGTTAAAAACACATAAACAAACAGTAGGAGGACCGAACTTGTTTTTTGGGGAATGCCAGATGAAACAAAGAAGCCTTCACCTGCTGGCAAAAGACACTGATAGAGGGAGACAGGCAAATCTTCCTGGGGAAGGAATTCCAAAGTTTTGGTACCATAACCAAGAAGGCCCTTTCTCAGGTCGCCACCTGTCTGGCCTCAGATGGCAGGGGCAACTGGAGCAGAGCCTCCAAGGATGACCAGACTGAGTGGGTAGGTTCATATGGGAGAAGGTGGTCCTTAAGGTATGTTGGTTCCAAGTCAATACGAGCACCTTGAATTAAACTTGAAACAAATTGGAAGTCAGTGTAGCTGAAACAAGACTGGGGTGATATGGTCCTTATGATCCACTTAAATCAACACTCCGGCCACGGTGTTCTGCACCAACTATAGCTTCCAGACAGTCTTCAAGAGCAGCCCCTTATAGACCGCATTGCAGTAATACAATCTAGATGTTACCATGGTATGCACCACAGTGGCAAGATCATTTCTGTCCAGGAAGGGCTGCAGCAGACTCCCCATTTGAAGCCACCACTGCCATCTATTTATCCAACAGGAGGCCCAGGTCTAGGAGCACCCAAGCTATGACCCTGCTCCTTTAAGGGAACAGCAGCTTCATCTAGAACAGGGGATACAAAAAAGCAGCCATCTTGTTGCAGGGATCTGAGGGTGGCTGCAGTCAATTTTGTCATGTTTGGCATATTTACACTGTTACATGATAATGTTGCATAAGCACAAGAAATAGTAGTAGACAGTAATAGAAATATTGTCTTGTTCTGCTTCTAGGAATGACTGGATTCGGGTAGGCATCTGTTACCCACCAGATACCTCTTTTCAAGTTACCTTTGATGTATTCCAAAGGCAGGCATCCGCTTACTATAGTGTGGAAGACTACGTACCTGTTTCTTCAATGGCAGAATTGCAGAAGAGGCAAACAGAGAAAACTTTCTACTTCGATAACAGCACTGGGTAGATCCTCAGCATATCCAAAGAATAATATTTAACATTTAAACTTCATCTTCACTTTTTATACAATTTATTTTATTTTGTGTGCTGCCTATAGAGAGTCAGCATTTTTTTAAATCCAGCATTTTTAAAAATCCAACCTTTGTAGCATAACTTGTTGGCCCAGCTCTTGAAGACAGGAATTGTACCTTGAGTGTAATACAGAATCTGTATGACTTCTCTTTATAAATGGAGTGACTCATCATGTTGTCATTTTCCCAAAGCTTACTTTAATGTAGGCTGTTCTGAGTTCTGTTCATGTAATTTATTACCCATCTTAAAGTATGGTATTCTGTGCAAGCCTTTTTCAGAGTTCTGAAGAGGACTGAAATAGGGATTAAGAGTTTTGCTTGCTAAAAAATTGCCTGTATTTTTATGGGTAAGATAAATGACAGTGTGGATGGGCATCTACAAAGTGAATATGTATGGCTGGAGGTCATCTAACTATTTGTTGAAAGAGAGGAAAAGGTGGCTTACTGTTTTTTCCCTTACATTTAAAGTTTGAGGTTGACTCCAAAAGGTGCTTCCAGATCAGAGGGTTCTTTTTTATATTCAGTGCATCGGCATGTCACACTTGCAAGCCACACTGGTTCCTGCTACTCTCTGATGACTTCTACAAACCTTACTGGCACCTTGAGGGTAGGGGGTAAAGTCATTGTGGTTGGTACAGTCCTAATAGAGAACCATCCAGGGATTATTGGGCAAACTGACATGCATACTTTGTATTTTGGGATGAGGGGGTGGCTACTGAGGTCTGTGTTTCCAACTTAGTCATTCAGCCAGTAATGGTAGTGCTCTTGTTGTTAGCACATCACTTTAATAACAGAGTGTTTATTTATATGTGTTAAATATGGAATATTTAGAAAGTGAAGCAGATTTTAAACAGCATTGTAGAAAATAAGGTTTAGTGAAGAATTGTGTGAAATAAATTACAGTACTCCCATAGCTGGCTTTGCAATAATTCATACTGGTTTTTTTACTCCCCCACATATGTGTTCATCTGCAGGCTGCTGTTTCTGTTTCTTCGTGCCAAATATCACAGGGATGGCCATAGTTACTGTTCATCTCAGGGATGTGAAAGAGTCAAGATTCAGGCTAACTTCCGATCAACAGCTGTCAGTAACTGCTTGACAAACACTTATCCAAAGTATGCCCAGCAGCCAACTGTTGTGAAGAGAATGCCCACAAAAGCTACAGCTTCCTGTCAAAAATGTGGTGCAGCTCAGGTGAAAAAAGAACACAGAACTGAGAGTGTTATGAATGATTAAGGTTTAGCCTCCTGTAGTTATGTCCAAGATTTTCCAACATGGTGATGGAATACTTGCAGAAGCAGTTGAATAGGGCAGGATTTAAAGGAAGAAAAATGAGGTGGCCTAATTGTCTAGTGGGCAGAGGGAAGAGTACATGGAGACCCAGTGTGGTACAGTGTTGAGAGCATTGGATTAGGACTAGGAAGACCTGGGATCAAATCCCTGTTAAGCAATTAAGGTGACTTTGGGCCGTCTTGTTGTGTCAGCCTTCTCTCACAAGGTGAATGAAAAATTACACAGGAGAACTTGTGCACTGCCTGAGGTCCTTGGAAGAAGGCTGGGATAAAGAACATATCAAAAAGTCCAGAGGGGAAAGAAGTGAGAGAAGAAACCCAAGGAAACCACTAGACTAGACTAGGGATGGGCACAAACTGAAATTCAGCCCAAACTTTCGCGAACCAATGTGCAGGGAAGGCACCTTCCCCAAACATTTACCAAACTTGTGGCCATTGTTTGAGGTGAGCCATTTAATCCTGACAGCTGAGTGGCACAGGGTCCACCATCCAGCTGTTAGGTTTCAAAGGCTGCGAGCCATTAAACCCTTTGGCTTCGATCCCCCCCTTCGAAGCAGGGGGAAGCGAAACCAATGGTTAAAATGGCTGCCAGCCATTTAAACCTAACAGCTGACTTGCAGACCCACTCAGCTGTTAGATTTAAACAGCTGTGAGCCATTAAACCTTTCAGTTTCACACGCCCCCTTCAAAGGGGGGGAAACAAAACTGACAGTTTAAATGGCTCACAGCCATTTAAACCTAACAGCTGACTGGTGGACTTGCCCAGCTGTTAAGTTTAAATGGCTGTGAGCCATTAAACTCTTTGGTTTTGCTCCTCCACCTTTGAAGTGGGAGGAAGCGAAAATGATGAGTTAAATGGCTAGCAGCCATTTAACCCTTCCTGGGCCTCCCCCTCCCCCTTTCTCCTGGCCCCAGTGAGCTATGGCCAGGAAAAATGTGGAAGGGAAGTCCCTTCCAGGGCAGTCCCTGCCCCCTTTATCCCAACGACAGCTTGCCATGGCTGGGAAGAAGGGGGAACCAAACTCACTGGAACAGCTCGGTTCAGGGGGGAGCTTTTGGGTCGGTTTGGTTCAGGAGCTGCCCCAAACTGCTTTTTTTGGTTCTTCTGTCCATCAAAGTCAAAATTTTCTACTCAGATTGGCAGCAGCCCTCCAGGGTCTCAGGCAGAGGTCTTTCACCTCACCTACTTGCTGATCCTTTAAATTGGAGATGCTGAGGATTGAACCTAGGACTTTCTGCATGCCAAGCTGTTGCTCTACCACTGAGTCACAGTCCCTCCCTGCTTACTGGTTTCAATTCTTAGAAATGAATGCTGAGGTTTAGTATGATTGTATTAATTGCTTCCATGTGGTCGAAATTCTAGCTACCTAAAATGAGCAATAAAATGCATAAGTATCACGTTCCTAGCAAACATGAAAAATTGTCCCCTTTTTTGTATAATGTAAAAAAAATTCCATACAGTTATTTGGCATAAATCTCACAGTTTTATATCCAGACTATTGCGTAAAAACATTTATAGTTAACCTTAAAATAGTTATTTAATAAGGCATGCCAGTGTGTGGCATTTGAAGAACTTACAGATGGATCAGTGCATTCTGTAATGAGATACAGATATCCACATGCTTAGCAAATAATGAGCATAATACTAGAAAATGATGTTCATAAGTTTAAGCATGTAATTGTTTACTTTCCATCTCTCTGATATTATTGGAATTATTTTTGAGATTGTAGTTGATATTTAGTAGAACTGGCCAGAGTTAGATCCTGGGACTCAGCCAGTAGAGTTTGCCTCATCTGTAACTCAATACTGTCCCAGAACATAAGAGGTGCATAAACTTTTTTAAGGAAAAGAGGCAGTTTACTGAACCTCAAACAAACACTTCTATCTGTTCACAGGAAAAAAAAAAATTGTGTGTGTGCTTTGACCAGACAGTAATTTTGCTCTTTTTTTGTTTTATTATGTTGGTAATACATGTCTTTTTTGAACTTGAGAATAAAACTTCTTCAGGATAATAGTTTAAATTATCTTCTTGTTTCCAACTAATTCCTCAGATTTCTTACTACTTTTACTTGTATTTATGTTGTTCAGATGGTATTTACCAGTCATCCTCATAAAACCTACCTCTTTGTGGAAATTCAGACCTTGAATAAAGAAGAGTTGCAAAGGAAAAAAGAATCTTCTATTTCAGTGAGTATTTTTGTAATCTTTCTGTTGGCCTTCTTTTAACTTCATGTTGATACTAGTCCATATGATGTGAGACACCACCCTTTGATGCTGTAGAAATAAAGCAGTATTATCATGTTGATGTTCTGCTGTAGAGGTTTAACTATAGTTATATAACATTAGTTCTTGGTCTGCTCTGCCAGTTTTCCATTAGGGCACCAGTTGTGAGGCTGGGAAGTGAAGGTATGCAACTATCCATGGGAATCTGAATTTTAATTAGTATTTATGTCCTATAGTTGTTTAATGCATGGGTTGTGATGGTCTATTAGAGTCTTGAGCCCTCTGAGTATAAAAACATACATTGTAAATAGTATGCATGGTATGATAGAAATTCACCCAATTAATTCAAATTGTTTTATTTTTTGATAACCAGTCTCCTTAATTAACCCTAGTTAAAGAGAGCAGACAGTTCACTGGAGACAGTGGAGGTCTCCTTTTAGTAAGACTAAGAAAAAGAATGATTAGCTTACTATGACATGGCTCAGAAGGTGATTGTTGATTTGGCATGGTACAGTTGATGGTGGTTTCTGTAATATAATGTGAACAGAAAAAAGGCTAGGCCAAGGTTCTTCGGAGGCCATGGAATTCCCATCAGCAGAATTTTTGAAGAGCGAGACAGAAAATTGTTGATTGCCAGAAGCACACTGTAGCCATCTGTAAGCCAAATGATGATAAGTGGGATGGAACTGCTAGTTATAACAGATCATTGTATTCACAAATGACTGTTGTAGAGGGAAAGGGAAGTATGATTTATGAAGACTCTCATTTCAGGTCAATGGCATCAAGTTTCCATTCAAAGATGTCGGTATACTCACCGTAGTTATTGATGCCTGTGCTGGACAAGTAACAAAAAAAACATTTTTCCCTGAACTAGACATCAAGAAACTAGAAGAACATATAAAAACTGGAATTCCCCAAAGGTACATGATGCAGTGAAAACCCTTCACCTTCATAATAGCATTTTCAGTGAGCATTGCATGTAGACTTTTCTGTTTAGTTAAAGTGTGCAGAGGTGCTTTGTCATAATAGTGTTAAAAACTAATTAAGGGATATGCATTTTTGCTGTGAATTGTTCATTGCATTTCCCTTTGTATTCGAAATTACAAAAGAAAGCTTTATATTCTGGTATAAAAGTTGATCAGTTTCATTCATGGCCTTGGATCGCAGAGATCTAAATTCTGTGCCAATAACATTTGGATTATACAACATAAATAAATAATTAAAATCAGACATGCATATATTTGCTCATTTTACCTAATTTTGCTTTATCTAGCCACGTAAGGGGTGTGTGTGAAATTACTAGAGTACTGAAGCCCTATCTTCTGAATTCGGTTGGTGATTTCTGAGAATTCACCAACCTATGTATTTTGAAGATCAGGTTTTCAGACATAAGAGTTAGAAAATTGATTCTTAGGAATGTAAACAAATTGAGACTCTCACACTTAGTATTAGAGTTTTGCACAGAGTGGTTCTGAAAATGTGGCATACACACCACCCTGCTTGTATTCACTGTTATCGTTTTTATAAACCCAGAGCATGAATAACTAAGTGAAACACTATATAAATTGAATGCTGTTTGTGTATTTGTGGTTCCATAAGAAGGTGGTATTAGTAGCAGATACCTCCTAATCTAGTCTCCATGTTTGTATTTGGAGTCTGCTTTCTACAATACACTAGGAATTATTGGTAAAGAGAATTACAAAATGATTTACTAGGATTAAATCTACCCTAACGTGCACTATAATTTTAGCAGTTCCGCTACCACCTGTTAAATAATCTGTATTAATAAACTGCAGTTTAGAGACCATCTTGGATGACTGAGGTGCAGCTCTACCAGTTTCCGGTGTTCAACCATATAACTTTTGTAAACTGTTATTAATCTCCTTTTTAGTAGTTAAAAGGTTATAGATGTTAAGATAGGATAAAGTACCTATCTCAGGCGGTCAGAACACACGAATTTAGCAACAGTGTAATCCTAAACAAAGGTTACACCCTTGTAAGTCCATTGGTGTTTAACTCTGCTTAGGATGTCTCTGTAGACAGGTCAGGTTTGTTATATAACAATATCAAGGACTTACAGTCATAAAGATTTTGTTTTTATTTCTTTAAACTGAATACTTGGCTAAGGTGAATTTGGCAAGCTGTTTGGCTTGCTTAGTTACAGGAAATCCATAACAAACAGTAGCTGTTTCTGTATTTTGTCTTCTCTGCTGCCTTCGGGAAAAAAGGCTACTAGGGACCAAAGTTTGTACTGTGTCACAAAGGATTTAAGTAGCAAGAGGTTTTTCTCTCAATAGAAGTTCATTTCAGTTTATAATGTTTGGCTTGTATATTACTGAGGCCCCGGTCACACGGGCAGGAAACTGCAGAGGAGAAGCGTGGCTGTTTGCCCTAGGGCAAACTACTGCGCAGTTACGTGATCAGACCTCCTGTGGAGGTCCTGTGGAGGTACCGTGGAGGTTCCATGGCAAGGGAGAGGTGCCGATCACAGGACAAGCCGGCGCGCAACGAAGAAGCGCACGCCGCGGCAAACTGTTTTTTATTTTTGTGTACATGACAAATGCGCATGCTCCGGCATTTTCCTCCACCACTACAACAAAACACAGCTGTGGTATCTACTTCATAATCTTTTTTTTCCTTTGGTTTTTGTGAATAAACACATTTTGAAAGTTTTATGGAAAGTAGTAATATGAATGCCTGTCACCTAGATCTTGTTCCATAAAATACATTTTTGCAATTACTTTTCTGAGTGGTACCTTTGCTTTCATAAAGAACTAGACAGTTAAGCTGTAGGACTGATGCTGCAGTATGGCTGTATGAACTCCGACGTTGCCAATTTAACAGTTGTGAGAGAGCCTTTGCTAGAAAAAGATCATATATAACAAAGAATATTCTCACAGTGTCCTGACTCCACTGCATGCAACCTTTTAGAATTCTTTGCTTTCATAAAGAACTAGACAGTTAAGCTGTAGAAGGACTGATGCTGCAGTATGGCTGTATGAACTCTGACGTTGCCAATTTAACAGTTGTGAGAGAGCCTTTGCAAGAAAAAGATCATATATAACAAAGAATATTCTCACCATGTCCTGACTCCACTGCATGCAACCTTTTAGAATTCAATAAAGAACATGCTTCTTTGCAGGGGTCTTGTTGTAGAAAAAGAGCTGCCGGAGCTCATTAGCATAACTCATTAGCATAACTTATTTGCATATGCCACGCCCCCTGACATCACCGGAAGTGTGTCAGAAGGCCCGGCTACTTACCCTCCTGCTTCATCCTCATTCCCAAACGGAATGAGGATCGAAGCAGAGGGCGGGGTAAAGAAGGGGGCGGGGCTTCACCACGTGACCGCCCCGCCCCCTAGAGGTTCTCTTCCGGAGCTCCGTACCTGAGAGCTCCCCCCCGACTAGAGCCCTGCTTCTTTGTAAAATGTATCTTATTACTCTGTGTGTCCTCAGTCACCAACCTATCGTCTTCATTCTTTCTGTCAGGTCAATAGTTATATTAAGCTCCAGAGGGGACATAAAAAATCTTAACATTTCCCAAGCCTTAATGACTCTAGGAGCTGCAAAACCAGCATATCTTCAGGACACAGGTTTGTTCCATTTTAAAATTAAAATCCCCCAAATAATTTTTTAGCAATTTTTGGTGCAAATTCCTTTTTTGTTGTTGTTATCCTATGTTTAATGAGTTTTGATCATTTTCAAGGCAAATTTGGTGGACAGTAGAATTTTGAGAACTGAACTTTGTAATATGAATATTGTTCATCACTAAAAATGTTTTTCTGTTCTGAAGTATTTCTATTCCTGTTCTAGGGAGCACCAGCTTTCTGGGCTTCAAAGGAAGCTTTAAACCATCTTGGATAAAGCTCTTTACTAGTCCTGCAGGACAGGGCCTAGGTCAGATAGAGAAGTATATCCCTTTACAAATGGAAGAATATGGTTGCACCGGAGGGAATGCTGGCCGACGGAAAGATTTGGAACTTTTAAAGCAGGCTATAAGAGCACAGTAAAAATTAAGGTGCGGGTGAGCACTGAAGACAATGTGAACTAACTTATTTATTTTATGGGATTTGAAAATGTACTATTATCCCAAGTACATCACTTTTGCTGTTTGGTTGGATGTACGCCTACATGGATGCTTGAATGCCAGTTTGTGCACCTTTGGATTGTAAAAAATATTAAAGAATTAAAGTATTTGTTAAAAAAGAAAAGTGGTTTTGAAGGAAGTATTTCTGATGTTTGTATTTTGTGTGTGTGTGTGTTCCTGAGTTGATCATAAGTACATAAGTACATAAGTCTTCTGAGTTGATCATAAGTACAGAATTGGGCCTTGAAATATACAAGCTATCTTCCATTATAAACACAAGAATATGAAAATATTTTTAAAATATTGTCTAACATTTTCCTTTATTTGCAAGCTTTCACGTGTGGTATGCTTACATTAATAGTGTATGTGTGAGCTAGGGACTGACAGCAGAAACTTCCTGATCAAGGAAATTCATTTTTGAAGCTATCCAGATCATGAAAGTTGCTGCTGTGGTGTTCTCTCAATTCACATGCTAATACACAAGCTGATTTTCCTTAGCATGAGTATTAAGATGTAAATTGAAAGGTACAGTTGTACATCTCTGATGTATGAAAGCCGTGATTTCCCCCAGGATGAATCCTGTTTACATCCTGTTACCTTAAGGCATCGTGCCTGAGAATGGGAGGTTGCAGACATACCTGATACTATCCCAGATGTCCTCGAGGAAATATGTACAAAAAGGATGTTGTGACCTTACCCCAAAGCAGAACCTTCTCCAGTCTCCTTCCAGAAGTATGCAGATATATATTATCCTTCTCTTAGCCTCTGAAAAAAAGTTGCTAGACATCTTCTTGAACCTTCATAAGCTTTGTTAGCTTAAAAAACTGTGCATGTGATAGTTTCTAATTCCCCTCATTGTTTAAGGTAAAAGTTTCCCTTGCTCGAAAGCCAGTTGAATCCGACTCTAGGGTGCGGTGCTCATCTCAGTTTCCAAGCCGAAGAGCCAGCGCGGTCCAAAGACGTTTCCATGGTCATGTGGCCGGCATGGATAGGGCGCTTGGATAGGGCGGGGTATAAGTCCCAAAAATAAATAATAATAAATAAATAATGACTAGACACTGAGGTGCACTGAGCACCCACCGAAGAGATACCTATTTATCTACTTGCAATTTCTTGCTTTCGAACTGCTAGGTTGGCAGGAGATGGGATCCACTGTTAAAATACAGAAATGTGTATTCACATCTAATAATCTGTGTATGTCTCATGGAATGATATGTGATAGCATATTTGTGATAGCACTTCTAATCAAGCAGTTTCTTGGCTTTTAATAGTTGTCTTAGTATAATCAAGAAAGAGTTTATGATACAAATTGCAGAAAACCTGTCTGAAATGAAATCAGTGCTGTTCATAACCCTGTATGCTTCCAGAGATTATGTCTTGGATCCCTGTCCCACAGGAGCACCTTTTCAGGGGTCATTTCAGGCTGCAACAGGGAGAGGAGAGAGTCTTACTCTGTGAGCAGAAATCCTTCTCCTGGAAGAGAGCCAGTTTGATGTAGTGGTTAAGAGCATTGACTCTGATCTTGGAAAACTGGGTTTGATTCCCCACTCCTCCACATGCAGCTGCTGGTGTGCCCTTGGGTCAGTCATAAGTTCTTTCAGAGCTGTTCTCTCAAGGGCAGTTCTCAAGAGAGCTCTCTCAGCCCCACTTACCTCACAGGGTGTCTGTTGTGGGAGGGGAAGGGAAAGGGATTATAAGGTTCTCTGAGATGCCTTCAGGTAGTGAAGGGTGAGGTATAAATCCAATCTCTTCTTCTTCCCACAGAAATGCTGCACTGGATGTACACTCATGCTCCCCATTGATCCTGGGTTATTAAAATATATTAATTTCTGGGTAAATTCCGTCAATGAACTGGTTCACTGATCCTGGTAGCAGGACTCTAAAGAGGTGGCATAGAAATATTGTGTGTGTTTGTGTGTGTGTTCATTCCCCACTCCTTGCTGCACATGTTGCATGTTTCCTCCACTGGTCAGGAAATTTAGCCATAATATTGTTATGTTTGCTTGGAGTTAAAAAAAAAAGAGAGACAAAAAAAACACATACTATGAGGAGCTGCTAAGGCACTCTTCAGCAATGCACAACAGTGCTTTTGTTTAATGTATCTTTGGACTTTCCCCTATTGATGCAGTTACATTTCCTTTTAGGAACCACTGCTAGAAAAATAATCCCTTGTTCAATTTAAAAACCTTCAGGGTGGATTAATTTAATCAATGCAATTTATATATTTTATGTTTGGCTCTTTCTGTATACATCCGAGGACACTGAACAGGATCTTTACTTGTTAAGCATGCTGGTTTGTGGAATAAATCCCCACAACTCTCACAGGTAGGGGTGTGCAAAAAAAAATAAAATTCGGATTCGGGTTTACTGGACCCGAATTAAATCTTGCCCTGTTTCTGGTTCGCTTTATGTCAAGTCTATAATCACAAACTTCTATGAACTTTTAAAGCAGTTTGTGGTGGTTCATGGTTTGTGGGTGGAGCAGACAGCAGGGGTTTAAAAGGACTCAAAGTCCCTTTAAACCTCTGCTTTCTGTCCCCTGCGAAAGCCACAAAAACAGCTGAATGGCAGGGAGGCACTCCCTACTGCTCAACTGTTTCAGACTGTCTTCTGCCTGCACAAGACAGCAGCTCAGCTGTTTTTCAGCCTTTCTGCAAACCCCGGTAAAATGGACTGTAGTCCCTTTCAATGGTGTTTGCAGGGCCACGAACTGGTTCAGTTCGCAAACAGTCTTGGTTCGATTCAGTTCATGATTTGGTTCATGGTTCAGCCATGAACTGAACCAAACTGTATTTTCCCACTTTGTGCCCATCTCTACTGATTATTACTATCGATGAAATGGACAGTAAATGCTGTTTGCGTGATAGTCATCCATATTGATAATTTGCCACTGAACAAATTTTGGTTGAATGTGCAACTAGTGCTTTGATAAATATACATACACATATGGAATTGTGTACACCACAGCTTCAGGACTGCAGCCTCTGTCCCTCTGGCTGCAGTGAACAGTGTGAATATTAGATGACAAAATGTTCTTATGCAAGATTCCAGAGCCAGTTAAGTTGTTAAAGCAATCAAACATTGCAGACTTCAGACTTCCTGTCATGGCCACAAGACCTTTTTGAGTTTTGATTCTTGAATAGAGAGTTTGTTAAGTGTCATATTAGGGCTGATTTTATGGGGCGTTAAGCAATAAGAATAAACAGTAATACTGATGTGAGAAAACGTTGATTCCATGGTCTCTTGTTTCAGTGGTCTTCTGGTGAGCTACACACACAATATGCCAGAGCTAAGTAATTAATAGCAGTCATTTAAAGAAAAGCACAACAGGTTTTGACACTGCTGTTAAAAACTGAATGAGTGTACTTCAAAAATGAGGTTAGTAAGTTAAACAAACATTAATAAGCATGTGCTAACAGATGCTGTATACGGGGCACAATAAAACCTCATGCAGAAGAAAGCATTCAAGTGACTGCTCGTGTGAACCACTTAACCTGTAAGTGCTCACAATGCAGAGCTGTTTGGGAGGGGAAATAGTAACCATTAGCTATAGATGGTAGTGATTAAAGTCCCTGTTGATACCATCTGTTGTTTGTACTTGACAAAAATAAGATTGGTTATGTAAGATAGACATGTCAGGCATTTTGTAATAAATAATGGCTGTATTCTTCCTACGCACAAACAATTCTCTTTAAGCTCCCATCAAAGAGTAGCTTCTACCAGGACTTCTCGGAAGTCTGGAAGCGCTATGAAAAGAGATTTGTAGGTACACAAAGGGCGTACTGATTTTCAGACAGTTCCATGTGGAGCCATATACCTTTACTGAAACTGTGGTCCTCCAAGTCCAGTAAAAAATATTTTCTAAGTGTGAAAACATGTAATTGTATGCGTCTCTGACTATAACTTTCAGACGAAGGAGACTGTTCATACTTATGCTGAAGGGGAAATAGGATGTACTAGATGGGCCAGTCAGGTGATCTGAATTCAGCCATTAACTTGTTAGCCCACCCTCCAGATGGAAAACATCAACATGACTGCAGTGTGGCCTAGGAGGTGCAAGATTCAGTCATGAATCAGAGTAGAAACCTTGTTTCTGATGTCTGTCATTTCTTTGAGACAATAGGATGATCACAGTTAAAACTTGCTAGTCTGTACACAGCTTCTACCTGTGTAAACGTGTGACCTTTTTGTTAATATTCCAGTGGTCATCAGAGAGGGAGTTGCCCATGTTACACCACACCCTGCTTGTATTAGTGGGCCAAATATTGCAGAAAGGAAGACTCTACCAGTTTAACTGAATTATATGTATTTTTAATTGCTCAAATGTTTTAATATTTTAATGTTCACCACCTTGTGGACCTTGATGGGGTAGAAAGGTGACATTAAAGTGTTTTAATTAATAAAAGTTGAAGTGTGTAGTTGGATTTCTGTTTCATCTTCTGTCCCACAGTCAAAAGTGATAAGACCTAAAGCTTATCTCCACTTGGTGCTCCATAGAGTTAAGTTGTTGGTTGGTTATACACAAAGAAGTTAGTACCTCAAACATCCCACGTCTACTCCAAAGAAACATGAATAGGGACATGGGGCGTGGATAATAATCAACATTTTAGAAAAAGCAAAGTTGTGTGACCTCATTCCTTAGTGGTGAGGTGAATTACTGTTTCTTTTCTTTTACAAATAAGCTGTCTATAAAGGTTTGCGCTGTTTAAACCTAAGTCACTAATGAGTTTTATCTCAGAACCAGGAAAAAGGCCCGTTGTGGAAATAAATACAACGGCCTCTAGAAAGAGGCTCTGGGCGAGTGCCCCGGCCTTGGACACTCTGTGTCAGTTTGCTGTGGCGACCTCAACAGGGTATAATGACACTGAGTCCACCATTTTCTCCAGAGGAACCGATCTCTGCTACCTAAAGAACAGTTGTAATTTTGAGTGATTGTCAGTCCTCACCTGGAGATTGGCAACGATGGTTCCCCAGAAGAGAATAGTTGGTTTGGAGGGTGGAGTCTATGGCTTTGTACCTGTCCGAGGTCCCACGCCTCCTGAAACCTCACCCTCTCCAGGCTTCATCCCTCACCTCTCCAGGAATTTCCCACCTGGAGTTGGCAACCATATCTCCTGCCCAGCCAATCATCAACCTACCTTTATTTCCCCCTCACTCTTCAGCTTTCCACCCCCCACACACCTGCAGCCTCTCCCATGCTCTGAAGCCCTGACTGTGACGTCACATTGGCTGTCATACGGGGTGCTAAGATGTGCTGAATTTGACATCTTGTGCTTTAACACAACACAATATTTGTGGCTGACACACTGTTAAAGGACGAAGGCAATACAATTTGTGTGTATCTCAGACATAGACTGGTGTAATGTTCTGAGCAGATGAAGGACTTGGCAAGAGACTAACTCTTGGGACTAAGGTTGTTTCCAGAAAAATCTATTTAAAAAGGGATGGTTGTTTTTATTGTTTATTGACGCACTTTTGTATTTCATATCCTAACTTTGTTTTTGTTATCTTTCATGTCTTAATCTGGCTGTTGCAGATTTTATAACATCAAATGCAAAACAAAGCAAACAAAAAACCACAGGCACAACATTGTCTTTTTCTGGACCTGAACCATTCTCCTTACTTCAGTCAGCTGCTTGTGCATGGTCAAATTTGTTCTATTGGTGGTAGTTTTTAATGGGGTTTTGGTTTGGAACTGCGGTATTAAAACTATTGCCTAAAACATCTTCCTCCCCCACACCACTTTTTAATTTTTTTTTTGTTACATCTAGCCTATTAAAGGGTTCTGGTGAACTCAAAAGCTTGCACATTGTTCTGTGTTTTGTTGGTCCTAATAGAAAGTATTATGTGGATTGTGTTCTTGTTTTTGGATTTTGCTTTTGGCCAACAGAGCTGTAAACAAACCTATGAGGGGGAAAGTGGCCCAGGAAAACCAATTTAGAATGGGGAAATTGAGGCAGAGAGAGGGTAAAGCACTCACCCCACCACCAATGCTTCTCTGCTCTCAGGCTTTCCACCAACAGGAAGCTCACTCTCCCCCAACAGCTTTTCCTACATAGTCAGTATACTTCCTGTGTCTGCAGAAATATCCAAGAAGTAAAAAAATCCCTTCAGAGAGGGTTGAATTCCCCCCAATACCTTTTGAAATGGCCTCTGCAGGGATCTAACTCCAGGCATCAACGGTGAGAGAGAGATTAGAACGTTCGGGGCTGGGGGGGGGGAGGCTTCTAAC
>NW_015163139.1:374346-383286 GCF_001447785.1 Gekko japonicus
GGGACAAAGAGTGTGAGAGACGTAGAGGGAGACAGGAAGAAGCAAAGGTGTGAGGAATAGGATAACCATCCCGCAAATTTCTTGTGGGTCTCCACTTGTGCTTATCTAATTCCCTCTTGAAGCCGTCCATGCTTGTAGCTGCCACCACCTCCTGTGGCAGTGAATTCCATGTGTTAATTACTCTTTGGGTGAAGAAGTACTTCCTTTTATCTGTTCTAACCTGACCGCTCAGCAATTTCATTGAGTGCCCCCGAGTTCTTGTAATGTGAGAAAGGGAGAAAAGTATTTCTTTCTCTACCTAATCTATCCCATGCATAATCTTTTAAACCTCTATCATGTCACCCCTCAGTCATCGTTCCAAGCTAAAGAGCCCCAAGCACTTTAACCTTCTTTCATAGGTTTCCTTCTGTGACTTAAAAAAAAAAGACACCTTTACAATGCAGCTGCTGAAGCTGTTCTCAAGGGGAGCAAGTGAAGGTGCTTTATTCACTTGCCTTTTTCTCACTGAAAAAAGTTGTGGTTACGCATAAATTTCCCCCAGTGGGGAAGTGGCGAGGGAGGAAAGGGTTAAAGAAAACCACTCTTCTCCCTTTTGAAAAAGTAGCCCCTAAACCTGCAATTGTAAAAAAAATAATTAAAACCATCTAAATATGGTCATGGCAGAAAAGTAACAATTGGCCCATAAATTATTCTAGTTTCTATCTTCGATACTTATATTTACAGCATTTGATTTTCCATTGAAAGCACCATTTATTTGCTGGTACACAGTTTCTAGGCATCAAAATATAGTTTCAAGGTTCAGGCACAGGGTAGGCAACACTCACAGCTTTAAGTCCAAAGAGAAATCCAAGAACAAGGATACAAAGGTACAGGCCGGGGCCAGAGACAAGTCAATCCAGAGCACAGGCAGCAAGGTCAGTCATTAACGGACGAGTTGCTGCCACACAGCCACTCCCTTCTGTGCTGCTTTTAAGCACCACGCTGCTCAGCAGCCTGTACTGAGACGTGCATCTGCTGGCTGATTCAGTTCTCTGCTGCCCTTTGGGCATTGTGCCTTCTGTCTTGCAGGTCTCTCCTCATCTTCCTCCTATGACATTCCCAAGGCTCTGGTGATGGGGGGGGGGGGTTTGAACTGACTGGCAGCTGATTCTCTGTTGCCAGCTCAGGGCTGAGGGGCCAGTGCACTGTTACCTGGCTGAGGATCTATGTCTGACCCCTCAGACATCGCCGCCTCCTGTAGCGCCTCTGCCACTGGCTGTGTGTTGGGACAGTTTTGCTGGCCTCCTCCTCCTCAGGGGAGTCTTCAGTGTCTCTTTGCTCTGCTGAGCTTGGCTGGTCCATGACACCTATATAGCAAAAAAACCCCAAAAACATATACAGGCACAACTATTTCAGCCCCTGTTGAAAAAGGCACAAGCTGCTTCATGAGAGTATCAATAGATAAAAAGGAGATCAGTAGCTGCTTATGGTGTTTTGACAACTCCATTTCTTGAGTCCAGGCCAATGTTTTAGACCACCTTAGTCCATTCCAGAACTTGATGTGGGCAGAAACCAGAAAAAAGGAAGTTGTACTCTAGCTCCGGACAGAGAAAGAAGTCGACATTAAATTGTGCTCCTGTTTGAAACCATGCTGGGTCCTTATTTTATACATAACATTAAGAAAGCAACTCTGGTGAGGCAGGAATATCCATGAACCTCAACAAACAAGAAGACTGGGGGGGGCGGGGGAATCAGTAGAAACTAAGGGACAACATACAAGGTATTTATTTTCCTTTTGCAAAATTCAACAGTTTTCCCCAAAGAGCACTTATTTGCTGAAGTGTACTCACCCCTGTTGTCAACAGAACCACCATAAAAGCTTTTGAGCTGTAATAATTGCATCCCTGCTTATGCAGATTCCATGTAATTGTGCAGAATCATGCCAAGAACTGCTGCGGCCATTTTGAAAACTCTCTGCCCCTACAGCTTCAGTCCGGCCTACAGAATATCTTTCTATTGCTTTTCAAGTAGCAATTGACACATTCCCCACATTTCCTGAATTTCAAGTGAATGAGTCTAATAGTACATTGGGGGCCCAGATGAGAACATTGGCTTGAAAGGTTAGAAAATTTAACTCCCGTGATGAAAGATGACCACAATGCCAAAAGGGCAATGTTATGACATGTTGCAAGTACTGAAGTACACCAGAGTTGCAAAACATCATCTAATATAGGGGACAACAATGATTATGAAAAAGTAAAATTAGCACTTAGCAAATATCTTAAACCACAAAAAAGACTTTGAACAATATACTTTTTTGTAAGCACACCAAAAATAAGGTGAAAGTACAGATGCGTATCACTCCAGGTAATGCCACCTTGCATGTTCGTGTGAATTTGCAAACACCAACCATGAGATAAAGGCACAAATTATACAAGGCCGTTTCTCCACCAAATTCTGGAGGCCAATTTTGCAAGAGCCTCCAATGACTCTCAGCAAAATACTGGACACTGCTGGAGCAAATGAAATGTCTTAAAGCCATGCTCAGGTAATAGAAGAAGGCAAATGCTCAGCATAGCTAGAAAAATATACTGCAGAAACAGTCCAATAGGAACCAGCCAATATATCACCATGGTGGCAATAAATATCCTAGCACACAACAATTGGTCTTGAAGACAACGCAAAAAACCTGCTACAATTGTGGTGGATCCTATCCACATGGGCCCTTGCCCTGCCAAAGGTGCTGTTTGTCACAACTGCAGAAAGCAAAACCACTATGCAAGGGTCTGCCTCTCCACAGTCTGTCTCAAACATCCACCGCCATGACGCAAACCAGGTGAATGCTGTTCAGGTTCATCCTCCAGAAACTCATATGTGTATACAGTATATTTCCACACATCAGTCAACGTGATGTCTCAGAGTGCCTTTGATGAAATCCCTCGGAAGCCACTTCTGCAAACTTCTGAATGTTGCACAATTCTTTTCAAAGCTTGACCTCAATGCTGGTTACCATCAGCTGGAGCTTCATCCTGAGTCCAGATATATCACAACCTTTTCAACACATGTGGGACTTCACTGCTACAAGCACCTCAGTTTTGGTATCCCTTCAGCTGCAGAGATATTTCAGAATGCCAGCCATGTTTTGGCTGGACTTCCAGCAGTTGTGAATGTAAGTGATGATATCTTGGTTTTTGGTACCACATCTGAAGAGCATGATGTGCACCTTGCTGCTGTTTTACAACAACTTCATGGGAACAATCTGACACTAAACCAAAGCAAATGTGAGTTTAAAACACCCATCTAAAGCTGGTATTTCTGTTGACCCCCCAAAAGTGAGAGCCATACATAATACTGCACAGATTCTACAGATGTTTGCAGCCTGCTAGGCCTCTCAGACTATTGTAGTAGATTCATACCTAGACTGGCCACAATTTCCCAGCTCCTCTGGCTTCTCACAAAGAAAGACCAACCATGGGAATGGTCAGAGAAACATCAAACCACTTTTTAAAAACTTAAAGAATGCCCTTGCAAGTGATGTAGTCATGTCACACTTTGATCCACACAAAGAAACTGAGCTTTTAGTCGATGCCAGCCCTATTGGCCTGGGAGCTGTTCTCACACAAACTGATCCGCACAGTCATGTTTCCACCATTCCCTATGCCACTGAACAATGGTATTTCCAAACAGAGAGGGAGGCTCTTGCACTGGCTTGGGCATGCTCTCATTTTCATTTGTAGATATATGGATGCCCTGGTAAAGACAACACAGCAGACTATTTTTCAAGACATCCCACATCTGCGCCAATCAGCAATCATGGTGTTACAAATGCAGCCAAAGCACACATCAACTTTCTTCTCTCACACGCTGACCCCAAAACCCTTTCACTCCAGGGCATAGAGACCGCTGCACGTGCTGATTCTTCCTTCCAGATGATTGTCAAGACTGTCCGTAATGGCCAGTGGAAAGATCTTAATAATCTACAACATTTGACTTGAGTCCCAAGCACTCATCTACTCTTTCACTAATATTAGGAGTGAATTTACTGTAATTGAAAATAACCTCCTTCTTTGAGGTACACGTAAGTTATGGAATCATGTAGTGGGTATGGCGCATGAAGGTCACCAAGGAGTAGTTAAAACTCAAGCTTTGTTAAGAGAGAGAGTATGGTTTCCTGGGATTGATAATCGCACTGAACAATAAGTAAAATCTTGCACACTCTGCCAAGCAGCACTTCTACAGACCTCTTCTACGTCATTGCAAGCCTCTCCACTACCTCCATTACCATGGGTTGAGGTCAGTGTAGATTTCTGTGATCATCCCAATGGTGATAATCTTTTGGTAGTTATCAATGACTATAGATAGTCTGTATCCAGAAGTAGAAATGCTCATCACTACTTCAGCAAATGCTGTCATCCCCAAACTTGACAAGATTTTTTCATCTTATCTTATTGTATACCAGTTGTTGTTAAAAGTGATAATGGGCTGCTGTTTCAGAGTTTACAGTTTTCAGGTTATCTTGGCTTCAGTCACAGAAAAATCACAATACACTGGCTTCAAGCAAATGGAGATGTTGAGGGATTTATGTGGACACTGAAGAAAGTTTTACGGATTGCTGCAGCAGAAGGAGCCAATATGAAGCAAGGACTATACAGGTTTCTCTGCAGTTATTGAACAACTCCTCATTGTTCCACTGGCATGGCACCAGCCGCCCTGAGCCCGTTCGCGGGGAGGGTGGGATAGAAATATAAATAAACAAATGTTTGGAAGACAGAAATGGACAAAGTGCCCCAGACTGATGTCCCGTGCAAAGAGTCATCCCTACACCAACATGATGAGAAGGCAAAGCTTGCAATGAAACAATATGCTGACCAAGGCAGGAAAGCCAGAGTAGTACCTTTCAAAGTGAGGGACATGGTTCTTGTAAAGAACATTCAGCCTTGAAACAAGCTGTCACTGCCCTTCTATCCTGAACCATATCAGATCACACATATAAATGGCACAATGATTACAGCACAGAGGGAAAACCACACAATTACACGAAATGTGTTTCACATTAAACCACTTCATAGCATTCTGACTCCAAGATCAGTTTATGATGATGATGGTGACAGCAGTTTCATCTACAGTGACAATGTCACCCCTTTTAGAGTCCAGTGGCACCTTTAAGACCAAAAAAGGTTTATTCAAGATATGAGCTTTCATGGTCTTAAAGGTGTCACTGGACTCTAAATTTGTTCTACTGCTTCAAACCAACATGGCTGACTACCTGGATCTAATATCACCCCTTCTGATACTTCCATTGTACACAATCCAGAAACACCATCAGCTCAAGAAACAGGAAATCAGTGTTACCCACAAAGGACCAGTCATCATGCTCCAAGTTATTTGTAGTACTATGTCACATAAACTGAGATATATTTGGGACTTTGACTCTGTCTGCACAGTTATTTCCATTGGTTCATTTGTGCAGTTTGTTTTCTCTCTTTTTTAAAAAAACAAAACAAATCTGTATGCGTATATGTGGCTGCGGTCACACGTAACAGAAGCCACACAAGTGAGACAGAAGACAGCCGGAGGTTCCGGGCGCGATCTCACCAGCACATCTGGGAAGCGTAGCACTCCCGTGGCTCAACCGAGGCTTCCAGCCGAAACTGCGTGGCAAAAAACTAGTACCTTGGAGGTACTAGTTTCCGGAAACTGCGGGGCAAGGGCGGGCGTCTGATCGCGTTTCCGGTGGCATCCGGCGCCCGCCCATGTCCCCTTGCAAATAAGGTGTGTTTTTTTGTCCAAGTCTCTGTGGATGCGCATGCGCACCCAACGGAGCATGCGCATTTGTCATGTACAGAAAAATAAAAAACAATTTGCCGCGGCGCGCGCTTCTTTGTTGAGCACCGGCTTGTCCTGTGATCGGCACCTCTCCCTTGCCATGGAACCTCCATGGAACCTCCACGGTACCTCCACAGGAGGTCTGATCACGTAACTGCGCAGTAGTTTGCCCCAGAGCAAACAGCCACGCTTCTCCTCTGCAGTTTCCTGCCCGTGTGACCGGGGCCTGTATATAGTTACTAGGGTTGTTATAGGTGCTGAGATGTTTTAAGTTGCTGTGTTTGTGTTGATGGGTACAGTTTCACATCTGGAGAGAAAGGAGGGATATGGTGTTCTGACAACTCTGTTCCTTGAATCCAGGCCAGTGTTTTAGACTACTCTACCCCACTCCCGGACTTGGTGCAGCATGAACAGGAAAAAAGGAAGTAGCTCTTGGCAGAAAAAGAACTGATTAAACTATGCTCTTGTTTGAAACCATTCTGCCCCCTTATTTTGATACCTAGCATTAAGAACACACCGCTCATTGCACTTGTATTTTTAAGTTTTATGCCTCATTATGATACACTTCACCTGTGCTGAAGAGCTGCATTACAAGAATGCTTTGTGTGTGTGAGAGGGAGAGAGAGAGAGAGAGAGAGAGAGAGAGAGAGATGTTGTGCCTGGGGAAAACAGCAGTTTTGTAAGACTTCATTGACTGGTTGTCATCAAGCTGCTGTTATTTTATTGTGATCAGTATACTCCTTAGAGACTGAAAATCTATGATCCCCTGCGGCTTCCCTTTCAGATGTCATCAAAATATGAACTTCCTGGGTCTCAACACATTAAAACTGTTAATAGAATCCTGAGAGTTTAATTGGTGTTGACTTAAACTCATCTAGGTACTAGTAGGAATCTAATGATTTAGGATGATTAATGGAGAGGGATGCAAGGGCACCTCACACAATTCCCGTGTGTGTGTTTGTGTAGTGTTTCTTAGCTTTAGTGTCATAAAATACAATGCAATCTGGAATTTTTCATATGTTCATAACTGTGCAACCCTGACTGCAGTAAAAGGAAAATATAGGTAAGAAAAATATACACAAACAGTTCATTAACTTGTTTGTATCAAGTACATTCCTGTTCCTCTCTTAATTCCTGTTCCTTTCTTAAATACATCCTGTTCCTCTCTTAATTAGGTTGTGTCTCCCCCCCCTAACACCACAGTCAGTTTTTTCATACTAATTCTGCCTAACATCAAAATCATATTTTTAGAGCTCCTGCTGATATGGTATCACTTGCTTCTGAGCTGATACCACCTGGACACTAAACTATTAGATCACCATCAGCATCAGCACAAGTCCCTTCCTACATAGCACCAGATGCATTATATCTGCACTCTTTCATAGTGAGGGTTTTCTCCACCTTGGCTTCCAACTGGAATGCTTTTATTCTTTTTACCATTTCCACAATGTTGTACTGTAATCAGAGTTGGATTTAGATGAAGAGAGCCCCTTGGCTACTCCACTTGTGAAGCCCCTTCGAATCCCCCACCCTCATGACTAGAAGAAAATGGAAGTGTTATAAACAAAATTGAGTGAAGCCAAAGATAATGACAGGTATTTAAAAATCTGCAATTCACAATCTCTCCTCTAAAGGACATAAGATGTTATTGTTAAATACCATAGTGATTGAAAAAAATGCATAAATGTTAAAATTAACACTGAAAAACTTTTGCAATAACTGAACTTTGTAAACCTTTTGTGGAATAAGCACTAATTTTTAGGAAAATGAAGTTGTAATGTCATTCTTTAAAAAAAAACCTTGAGTTTACAAATTACATTGCCTGGGAAATGTAAATAATATGATCATGATTACCTGACAGTGTGGCACTTTTAGAATCTACTTTAAGTTGTCATTAAATAGTCAGTTTTAAAATACATATTAAGAAGTAAACTACAACCATCAAATATAGTAAGACTAAAAATGTTTTTTTCTAGCCTTCCTCATAGCAAAATCATCCAAAACTTCATCAAAATTTGTTTGTCTAAGTTTGTCACTTTCAATGTACAGAATGCTCAATGTGGACAACCTCTCTTGAGACATTGTGGCCTAATTAATTTTCAATTCTTTTGAGTCTTGAAAAACTCTTCTCTCCCAAGCAGTTAGTGACCATAAAGCTAAGAAATAGCCACAAGATGGCTTCCACATTAGGAAAGGCCATCTGAATCTTTTCCTTGTATATAATTTGATAAAGGTCTGTATGAGACAGAGAGTGCTCTTCTGTAAGCCTATGGCTTTGTCTCACGTAAAGGTAAAAGTGCAAAAGTTCATCAATAAGTTTCAGGTCATCAGTAAGTTTCAGATGCTGTCAGATTAGCAAGAATGGAAAATAATTGTGCAACATCACTGTACACAGTACTTCTTTTTAAATTGGCTTCAAGTGCATCTAATATAGGAATAAAGGATTTTATCCTAAACTTATCTCTTGAAGAAAGTGCATCTAAAGCATCAGGTGCACTTCTGTCATTTCTTTGCCGTTCCTTTACTCTTTGTATCCTTGTTTTGTAGTTAACATTTGGCAAGGTTGCTTTTGCTTGTTTCTCAAGCTCATCAAAATCTTCTCTAATTTTCCTTTAAAAATCCAGAAGTGAACTGTACAAACTTGCACAAGAACTCAATAACAGGTCTGATTTCTGAAGGGCTTTGCTGACCTTGTGAAAATGACCTAGCACACAGGTGCAAAAATGCAGCATAAACACAAATTCCGGTTCTTCCATTTTCTGCCAAAGATTGTTAGCTTGAAGCCTGGGCTCCCCCTTCCCATTAACATCAGAGTACGAATGACTGAGGGCATCAGTGATAGCACTGTAACTTTCAAAAACAGCTTTTGTGCGTGCATCCCACCTAGTGTCTGACAAATATTTAGACACTTTAGAATGAGGTGGCAAAAATGATTTTACAACTACCTATCTCTGTGTAGAGGATGAAAAGAAGGTATAAATTTCATTGATAATGCCAAAACAGTTCACTGCATCAAGGCAGCAATCCACAGCTGAATGGCCCACCAGATTTAAAGAGTGACCTGCGCATGGAATAAATCTTGCAAATTGGTTTTTTTCGATGAATTTTTGCTGCTTACCATTGTACTTACCAGCC
>NW_015163139.1:383394-383594 GCF_001447785.1 Gekko japonicus
AACATCTTCAGGTGATACATATCTGTTAATTAAAGTCAACTGATCGGTATGTGAAATGTTAGGAGTGGAATCTATTGCAAAGCTGAAATATCCAGCCTTTCTCACATCAGCCAGAATTGCATCCTTAACTTTTTTTTTGCCATGAGTTGAATCATTTCCTCACATATAGTTTTTTGACAAATAAGAGGGATTGCCTGATC
>NW_015163139.1:385338-388266 GCF_001447785.1 Gekko japonicus
CAATGGCATTAGAACAATTAATCTACTATTAATGTATGAAGCATCATTGTTTGGATTTATTGGCATGACAATTGATACCATGAATATTTTTTTTCATATCCAAGAAGTTCTGAGAAAGGGGTTGCAAGTGCATGCTGCAGGCACCGACAGGGCTCTGTGAAGTGTGAAAGATAGACTTCCCTGCCTGGGATGGGTGAGGCCAGGGCCAGTCGCATGTGCTTGCTCTGTTCAAGCCAAGGAGGAGCGAAGGGATGGAAGGGACTTGGGAGAGCTTGCTTACCTGGTCTATCTGCCCCAGCTGGCCCCCCACTCGCACTCTCCCACTGACTAAAGTGCAGCACGCACCACTACTGACCTGACCCTTGAGCTGGGGAAGGCTGTGCAGCTTGTTGTTGACTCTGGGCTGCTGGCTCTGGAGTCCTGGAGTCTGTACTCTGAATAGTGGCACCAGGGACCTAGAAGGGTCAGGGCTTGTCAGTCCAACCCCTGCACAGTCTCATGAGGGCTGGCCTTAAGGCAATTGGATCAATTTGGCCAAATTGGGCCCCTCGGGCCACTCCTAAGGGAGCCCCCGCACCAGGGCAATCTAGATGGATTTTATTTATATCTCTAAGATTCTGCAGACTTTGGCTGTGAACTGGGGCCCCACAAACATTTTTCCAGTTGGGCTCCAGAGTTTCAAATTGGGTCCCACTGGCTGTCCCTGAGTCTCATAGTTGCTGGGCCCGAGTTGCCCTGCCCTTGCATGAACTCCTGGGTTTGCAATTTTGGCAGAGGGGAGACTGCCTGCTGGGGGGGGGGGGCAAGGCTGTGGAGGCCCCCTAGATTTAGAGGCCCTAGGCTTCAGCCTACTTAGCCTATACATAAATCCGGCACTGACTGTAATTGTCCTTTCACATTCCTCCATATGCTCTCTCCCAGACCTGCTTGTTGACATGCCATCTGCATTGGAAGTTGTACATTTTCTAAGGTCCTGCAAGCATCAGTGCTGTCCTGTTGTCAAGTTATTCCCTTACAGCCACCATTTTCCTTGCCGCACAAATAGAGGGCTTTTAAAAATAATTAGTAACTGTTACAGCACTATGATGCTATAGTAATTACCAATGTTTTAAAAAGCCCTCTGGTGGCCAGTGGAGAAAAAGTGCAAGGAAAATGGTGGCTGATGGAAGAAAGTGTGCTGAGAACTACCCTGTGGTGTAGTGGTTAAGTGTGCGGACTCTAATCTGGGAGAACCGGGTTTGATTCCCCACTCCTCCACATGCAGCTGCTGGATGACCTTGGGCAAGCCATAGTTCTCTCAGAGTTGTTCTCTCAAGGGCAGTCCTTGGGAGAGCTCTCTCAGCCCCACCTACCTCACAGGGTGTCTGTTGTGGGGAGGGGAAGGGAAAGGAGATTGTAAGACGCTCTGAGACTCCTTTGGGTAGTGAAGGGTGGGGTATAAATCCAATCTCCTCCTCTTCTTCTTCTATTGCCAATGCAAATGCCTCTTCATTTGCAAAGGCAATGAGTACAAAATGGAAAATCCTTGGCATATGGCTGGTGGTGGAAGGTGCCATCAAGTTTGTTTGTAGGGTTGCCAGGTCCCCTCATCACTCTGGCTGGGGGATTTAGGGCACATTCCAGGATGTCCCCAATGTGATGACATCACCCGGAAGTGACATCATCACACTGGGGGCCTTACACATGGATGCTCTGGTTTAAGGGCAAAACTCTATGGTAAAATCGACTTAAAACTATGCAGTTTTCCCTTTAAACCAGAGCATCCCTGTGCAACATCCCCAGTTTGATGACGTCACTTCTGGGTGATGTCATCACATCAGGGAAGTCACACAGGAATGTGGGTGTTTGGGGATGGGGAGAAGCCCCAAAAACCGGGGAAACCCGTGCCCCAACCTGGGGAATGGCAAGCCTATTTTGTTTTGTTTTTTATACATGTGTATTATGGATGTCCTGGCTAAATGTAAATATTCTTTATAATCTTTTTTTCTTTTTCTCATCTTCCCTTTTGTGTTTTGTATCCTTAATATTCTTTTAAAATAAAATAAATAAATAAAAAGAAAGTGTCATCAAGTTACAGTTGACTTATGGCAACCCCGTAGGGTTTTCAAGGCAAGAGACGCTCGACGGTGGTTTGCCATTGCCTACCTCTACACCACAACCCTGGTATTCCTTGGTGGTCTCCCCTCCAAATACTAGCCAGTGCCGACTCTGCTTCATTTCTGAGATCTGATGAGATCAGGCTAGCCTGGGCTGTGCAGGTCAGGGCCTGGCATGTGGACACAGAATCATTTTCCCCCTTCTAATCGTGTTTGCTATAACAGTCTTTTTCACAAGTAATTATTTATGGTAGAGAAGCTGATTATAGCATTGTTGGGTGACAGCAGGGTTTTACAGTATTTGGCTTCTATATACATACTGCTTTCAGTCAGGGCTTGGATGTGGCACTAAAAATTCATGGAAAAACAAGTGTGGATAAGGATAAGATGAAGCCAGCCAGCCAAACACTGGATTTTATAGTGCGAACAGAAGGTTTTGTCCTGGATCCTTACAAAGAGGCTTTGTAGTAGTTAAATACATTGCTCCTCATTAAACAGAGAAGCATCCTGGAGTATTTTGCTTTTTTTTACTACACAATAATATTATTGCGGTTTTCATAGACTGTTCCAAATTGTTCATGTTGTCATGATCAGCAAGCCACAATCACAGGACTATTTTAATTCCTACAGAGATCCTCCTCTTTTTCTCCCTTGCCCCACCCATGCATTTCTGATTGTTTATGATTTGTATGGCTTCTCTCTTCTTGGGTCTCCTTGAACAAGACAAGCAAACCTATTGACTGGTATCAGCTGACTGGACTGGTCAGTGGAAGGAGTCACTTTTCTCCTTCTGTACTGGACAGCACAGTGCTAGTTGATAACTATTCCTGCT
>NW_015163139.1:388294-389467 GCF_001447785.1 Gekko japonicus
GTCCTAGAGGCAGATCACTGCCTGGTGCCTCTAGCTAGATTCAATTGTCAGTTTTGGCACTTGGCCAGCAATGGCTGCTGTCTAAACAGAAAATCCCCAGAAGATAAAGAGGCTCAGAGAAAGAATACTACCCAATATTTTTGCTGATTAAGGTGAAGCCATTCTTATAAAAGGTCATTTTAATCATTAAAGATAAAGTATGGCCCTAATTTGAAACACTAATGAAGGAGATTCTCAAAGTAACCTCTGGTTCAATTGAATTAACACTATTTGCCCAGGTTCCGTGTAAAGAAATACAAAGAGCTGTTGCTATGGATACCAGTGTTAAGATGTCTTGGTTGGAGGATGGATTAAAACTGGCACCACAAATGACTTTGCATAAAAAAAGATTTTATATTTCTGCATCATTTACTTTGGAGAATTAATTTCCAGATGTTCATTACTGGAAATCTTCGGCAGATTTACCTCTTTCAAAGAGAACCTGTACACTGGAAATTTAATAAATGCTTAGGATCATCCATTCCTGCGTAATGAGTAAGGGATGTCACTTTTTTAAACCAGTTCCCTCATATTTGGGAAACAGAGGGTGGTTAAGATTCCTGAGCTATGCCACAGATTACAGGCAATATTTGATATATAGATATGCAGCGTTAACTTTTATGGCTAAAGCTTCGGTGACTTGCGAGTTTAGCTTAGAAATACAGAATTGGTGAGTTGATTTTTTACTGACCTAAAAAGTAGTTTGAAGTGGCACAAGTTTTTAAGTTTAATTGAATACTTCATTAGGGAAAATAAGCCACTAGAGAATTAAGAGGGCTCTAAGCAATGCCCTCCCTGAGAAGTTGTGGAGGACTCTAACGCTGGCTGCCCCCTTTCTGTAGGAATTGGAAGGCCATTCTTTTCTACTTCAATTGGTGCAGAACATAAGCCACTAGAGAATTAAGAGGGCGCTAAGCAATGCCCTCCCTGAGAAGTTGTGGAGGACTCTAACGCTGGCTGCCCCCTTTCTGTAGGAATTGGAAGGCCATTCTTTTCTACTTCAATTGGTGCAGAACGACCATTGGACACTTACCGTGAGTGGTCCTTCTCCTCTGAGGACAGGAGGACATCTGCATGGGTTATTCCCACCGTGCCAATAGGGAGGCAGGATGTAGATTTTCCCCCCCTGTTGGT
>NW_015163139.1:394799-395040 GCF_001447785.1 Gekko japonicus
TGTCTTACAGATAATCTTACAAATAGTCCTTTGCATTTATATCATGCTTTCAACTTTAAAAGGATCATAATGCTGATTGTGTGAACTTAGGCAGATCGCGAGAGGTAGAGCAGGAAGGGTTGCATCACTGCTTAGTTCTTGTGGCCCTTTCTTACACGCCCAGGGAAATGCTGATTACCCCTTTGGGGCCAGGAAGCAATTTTTCTCCAGGCCAGTTTGGCTCCCAGTGATCCTGGAGGTT
>NW_015163139.1:395060-419628 GCF_001447785.1 Gekko japonicus
GGCATATGCTAATAGGTTATGCTAATGAGCTCCTGCAGCTCTTTTTCTATGAAATGACCCCTGCTGGTTTCTGTTTGTTATCTACCACAGATGGTAATGTTTTTCTAAGTTTTACAATACTTGGTTTTAATTTGTTGGTAAATGGCCTCAAACTTCAGGAGAGGCAGGATAAAAAGTTTTAAACAGATAATTAGATTTTGTTTAGCCTGATAAAGGCAGCCCCTGTTAGCCCTCAGCTGATTCCTTGTATTTATAAAAACGATTTCTTGCCTTTACATCCAAATGAGAACTCCAGGTGACTCACACCAGCTTCACAAAACTAACAATATAAGTAAAGCATTTGAAACTTCAAACGAAAACTGTTCTATGAATGAAACATTATATAAAACCAATAGTCAACATTTTTTAGCCATAGAAAAGAGCAAAATACTTGGTTTTAATTTGTTGGTAAATGGCCTCAAACTTCAGGAGAGGCAGGATAAAAAGTTTTAAACAGATAATTAGATTTTGTTTAGCCTGATAAAGGCAGCCCCTGTTAGCCCTCAGCTGATTCCTTGTATTTATAAAAACGATTTCTTGCCTTTACATCCATATGAGAACTCCAGGTGACTCACACCAGCTTCACAAAACTAACAATATAAGTAAAGCATTTGAAACTTCAAATGAAAAGGGAGGGAGGGAGGCGCGATCGCCCGGATAGGGCTGCGGCGGGGGGCTTTTGTGGGGGCGCAGTTTGGCACCCCTGAGGGCCGGCGCGCCCTAGGCGAGTGCCTACAGACAGACTAACATGGCTACCCATCTTGATCTACAACTTTTTTACTTTGCCTCTTAAGGGAAAGTGGCATGATACAGACTGATCTCTTCAGATCTTGGAAGCCAAGCAGGGTTGGTACTTGGATGGGAGACTACCAAATAAGGCTCTGCAGAGGAAGGCAATAGCAAACACTTTTTACTTGCTTTGAAAGCCCCTTTCTGCAGTCACCATAAGTCAGTTGCAACTTGACAGCACTTATGTGCATATGTACTTTGCCTCTTGAAACCTGGCATAGATGTGCAGGCCCTTTTTTAAGGGGGCGGGAATAGTGTTCTAGACCATATCCATTAAGAAGGCCACATTAGCACTGACAAACAGAACTCTGTTTCATTGTTAGAAATTAAAGTCTTTCTCTTCCAAGATAATTACAGTGGTCAGTGAAAATGTAATCCTAGGACCAGGAATAATTTAAGGACTTTGGGTTTTCCCCAGAGTCCATTACTGGACTACTATGGCAGGATCTCTCTTATTGCCTGACTTGCATAATCAACATAGAAAATGTTAACGTCTTCTTGTTCTTGCCAACCAAATCAGAAGGTTGATTGAGAGCCAGGCCGGAGGATAGGCTGATCTATCCATGACTCCAGCCAATCACAGGAAGAAATATTTACTAGGTATGGTCAAGTTCATGAAATCAACTGTATTTTCTCAGAATCTCTCTAGGTTTAGTAGCCCCTGAACAATGGTGGGGTCCCACTGGTAGAAGGACTGCTGCACTTTGCAAGTTAATCTAATATTTTTTTAATTTTCAGTTTCTGAAATACAAAATCTTAATGCACTGCTGAAATGAATTCAGATATCGAATATAGAAAGCTTTTCAAAGATCGCATGTGTATATTTCTTATTCCAGCTAAAAAAATGACATTGAGAGTGCAGATGAGGGAATGGTGGGCTCAAATGAGCAATGAGCTCCCAGGCCATGCAGAGGTTTAAAAGGGGCCTATGAATGGAGAGTAGCAGAGTTACAATATATTTCCCGAGGGAATTGCAGCCTTGGTATCCCACCTCGAAGGTTCTGTTCAGTGCTTTCATTGAATTAACTGCACTGGAGGAGCAGTAGAACTTCATTAATTGGTCTTCTTGGGGAAGGGTGAACACTTTCTGTGCCTTGATCCAGCCTTATGTGGCTGAAAGCCTACTTTTGCCTGGGAATCCTTATCTAGACAGGAGATTATGCACCCACAAAGGAAGTTCTGCAGCCACACACGGCAGTCAGCGCTATGCTCATTCAGCCTCATCAGATAATCACCCACAGTGTTATTTGGGAGGGGTGGATTTAGTCCTCCTCCTCTTACTGCCAAATGAAAAGACCGTACAAAACAAGGAGGAGCATGTAATTGTCTAACACAGTGCATAATTGCATGTAGGGCTGGGCACAAATTGGCTCATGACCTAAAGTTTGTGACGAATTTTGGCCAGTTAATGGTTTGCAAGCTCAAGTTCATGGCAGGTGAACCAGCACGAACTTTCCACGAACTTTCAAGCTATTCACAGAGGTTTGCTTTTAAAGTTAAAAATGGTTGTGTGAGGTTTAGTACTGGTTCATGAATGGATACATTTCCAGACAGACTATCTCCACTCAACCTAAATGCTTACCAAACTTCAAAACAACAGGGGGGCAGAACTTGGAGGGCATGTAAAGGAGCATCCAGGGGAAGTCATCTATACACTCCAGAAAGCACTTTCCTAGGGGTACCTTCTTTTGGGAGCATAATTTGGACCCTATAAATGCAATCCTTACCAAACGTGGTAGACAGGTAGAGGAAAGTCAGCCAGAGATCCCCTGTGACTTTGATATCTCTAGCTTGCGCAGGATGTGTTCTATTCTCTCCTGAACCTCCTGAACCATTTCCCCAGAAAACAATTTTCTTAGGGCACCTTCTTTGGGGAGCTGTAACTTGGACCCCATACATCCAATCCTCACCAAACTTGGAGGGCAGGTAAAGGAGAGTCAGCCAGATATCTCTGCAAGTTAGCACATGGGAGGGGGCATTTTACTACCTGATGAACTTCACCAACCGAACTGGTTTGTTTGGTGGCTAAAAGTTTGTGATGGTTCTTGGTTCATGAACTGGGCATGCCATGAAGCATGAACCAAACTGCATTTCCCAGTTCATGCCCATCCCTAGTTGCATGGCAAAATAAGATTGCTGAGAGAAATGAGGCACGTGAACAGAAAGGAAACATCTGTATTTCTGTGGAGGTTATTCAGGAAGCGGTACTTCATGTATTTATTTATTTAAAATACTAAATATCCTTCCATTTCAGGTTAACTGCTCCGTCTAGACGAACCAAGAATTCAGTCTTGTTATGATTTGTTAAATAGCTGTGGCAGAAATGACATCAGTATCTTAATTTAAATGGGAAAATCAGCTGCACTGCAGAATTCTAAGAAGTTTTGTGTGCTGCACAGGTACTACCATAATACAGAACTATATTCTCTTTAGATCTTATTTCAGCAGAGGGCACTATAGCCATAGTACTTACTTGAGAGGAGATACAGTTTTTTCCCTGATGAATTGGTCTTTCACATGCAGGAAGATTTTGATAGGAAACAAGAAGCATTTGAGAGTTTTTATTTTATAGAAAGGATAAAGGGCAGATATTTTAGAGGATTTTAAAGTTACAAATGGTGTAAAAAGTATTCACATTATATTTTTGCCTTCTTTTATAACATGGGTTATTGAATGAAAATGTTTTGGGACTGACAAATAGAAGTACTTCCTCATAAAATTAATGTATGTAGTTCATTAATACAGAATGTGACAATGGCCAAATTAAAAAGGCCATCTCTGCATCACTCCCGAGTTGTGCCTTAAGTTATTGGCTACTCCAGTCCTAACAGTCAGTTTGCATATGGTTTAAATGGTGAAGAGCTGGACGAGGAGTCCTAGTGCAAAAAAAGGAGGAGAATGAGATGATAGAATGGACTGACAACTTCAGCCTGTGTGGGAGAAAGCAGGATAAATAAATTTTAAAAAAATATATGAGATGTGTAACTGTATTCACCATAATTCCTGTTATAAGCTTCTACCAAAATAATTAGCCTCCTCGTGTCCCTCTATGACTTTAAAAATCATGTGAAGTTCTTATTTTTCTTTTTAAAAATAAATTGAAAATCTTTTTTAAAAAACTTTTCACCTTTTTTTTGTATTAAATACTACTGGGTCTTAATTTGCAAAACATTTCCTGCAGTTAGACAAGAAAAGAATACGCTCTTGCCTGCTTCAGAAGTGTTCCTCACAGTGAAGGACTTTGTCTATTATGCTTTATATTTTAATTAAAGAGGTGGTGTCTGCCTTCCTTTACTTTTCAACTGCAGAGCAAATGAATGTTTACTTATTACAGGAGTCCATTATAAGCAAGGACGATAAGGAGGTGAGGTGTCACGTCATGCAATAATCCCAACAAACTCTCTGTAATGATTGCATGATTCTCTCTTATAGCACGCATCTTTGATGTTTCACAACACAAAGGACATTTGAGGATCTTGAGATTTTATTAAGCTCTTCCTTTTGGTTGTGACAGTTTTGGGGACTCATACGCATACACACATGTGATCAAATAGGCTAGCCAGGATGACCTCTTGAGTCTAAAGCTGCTCTTGGCATCATTTGAGAATGTGGTCATGGTTTAGGTGTTTCATCAAACTTTGAAGTCTGCACTTTCAGTTTTAAGAAAGACTGGGGAAGGGAAGCAGCTATATTATTTGTTTAGACTTATACTTTGCTCCCAAAGACCCAAACTGGAGTTTTGACATGTTAAAATGTACAACTGGAAAGCTACACAACATAAATCCTAGGTTAACCACTCAGTCCTGGTGAGTCTAAATTTTTTTTTTGAAACCCCTAAGAGGGTAATTTTATTGGTTTTTCAATAGACTACATAACTACAACAGAAAATATAGGAAGGGGGACTACAACTAGGGAGAGTCTAAAATGTTAAAGTTATACAACATATATGGTGTCTAATCAGCTAGGGAAACCTTGGGAGTAGGGGAGTTTCATCTTAAAGAATTAACAATGGTTACACCACAAGATGGCAGAAGCAGCTTAGCCTTGGTGTGCAATACTAGGTCAAAGTTTATGGATGTTAATAAGCACAACATAAAAAGCAGACACAATCATACTTCTTCTGTGGGAGTTGGTAGGATTTTTTTGAGCCTGGAGAACACAAATGGAGGCAGGACCATTCATTGTCAATGCTTTTGCTGGAAACATAATAATTCTGTGTCTGTCACAGCACTGCCAGGCTACAGTGTATTAACACAGCTTGCTCGCTGTCGCTAGCCCAGTGTGCAAGATTAATGACTTCTCTAGTGCCCTGGGAACAAAGGCTGTCTTGCTGAATAGATTTAATTACTGTGTCCTTATAATAAAATGCACTAATTATACAGCTGGTGCATATGAAAGGGAAAAAACACCAAATCAGGAGAGAGGTTACCTGTCGCCATGTGAAACTTTTGGGGTTTCAGTCAATATTCCCAGCAGGATAAGCCTTTCATTAAATGAAAATGTGTATGTGTGTGCCTGTGTAGGAGACAGGAAAAACACACAAAATAACAGTATATATTTCACTGACTTTTCTTTACAAATGAGAACGGGTTTTCTCTCAGACAGTTTCAGCTGCTTTCTCTCTGAGGAATCAGACCTGCCCCCAATAAAAAACTATGCATAATGAGACAGGAATGGATGCAGTGCCAAAATGAACAGATACAAGCTCAAATGGAGTAGAATTTGATTGATAAGCACATACTAAGCACAGTCCTGACCTACATGTGCACTTTTTCTTGAGAAAGTTCTCCACCACAAAACTCTTTATTGTATTGTAGCAAATTGTAAAGGGAGGCATCTAATTGGCTTATCACTAGAACTCAGTCCTGATTTTTATTTTACATATCTCAGTCTGAATGTATATTTTACTCACATTGTGTATGTGATTTGATTGGTCTCTGACCATATTAAATTCTTCTTGTTGTTATTGTAGTATTGTAGCATCAGTGTTTTAACACCTGGAAAACAATATACCAATATGTCCTATTTTGGAAAACTATGGTATTTTCCAGACTGCAGCCGCCTTCTGGGGTTTTGTTGGTATTGCAGCTGTTCTGATGATCATGCTATTAGTACAATCATTACACAATTACATGTTTTCTTCATTTTTTCCCTGTCATTGTTCCATCTGTTCATATTCATATTGTAAATTGGTTTTCTGCTTTTTTCCAAGGTTTTTTTGCATGTGCACTGAAGCATTGAAGCACTTCAGCAGCCTCAAATGGGCTGAGAAATCCCCTTACGAGTACATTCACCACCCACCACACCAAACCTGAGAGTTGTGCCTTGTGTAAATGTCTCACACCCTATTGGTTGCCTCTTGTCCCAAATTTGAGCATTCTCTTTTATTGGCTCCCCCACAATTTTTAATTCCTTTACCTGACTTGCATCAGGTACACAGCTTGTTTCCTTTAATTGTGTGTGTTTTAGGCTAGCAGTATATGCTGCAAAATGTATTTGAAAATGGCACCGAGGAACATTCTAGAGTTTGCTCTTGAGTGTCAATGAAGAAATGGTAAGGAAGGCAATGACTGGCTGCTGGTGCCCTGCAGTGCTGAAACGCTGAAATGCTGGCATGTGTTTTTTTTAGATCTACAAAGTGGGATGGGGTATCCAGATTCCAAGCAAGAGGCTATCATGCTAATTAATTCCACAATGGGGGGTGGGGGAAGCATGGGAAAAACTAGTTTAGGAAAGAACGTGGGGGGGAATGAAAAACTGGGACAGCATGGGGATGTTAATGAAGTTGTCTGGACATAAGAAAAAGGAAATGGCAACATAGAGAGAATGAAAATGGAACATTAGGGCAAACTGGAAAATGCCTACTATGGGTGCGGTCAGACAGTGTGCTGAGAGCGGGTTAAACTGCTCCAGTACTGACCGGATTATATTTGATCTGGGTAATCACGATCACACTTACCTCCCTTATACTGCTTTACCGTGCAGTCGCAGTGCTCCCTGCTGTCTACACTACTGACACGCGGGAGTGTGCACTCGTCTGTAGAATGGGGAGGAAACTATCATGGCGCACGTGCAGAGCCACCAGGGCGAATCAATCCAACCCCTCCAACAAAAGACTTCCTTTTAAACATTTGACCTGAAAATGGCCTCCATGAGATCCTAAACTCATCTAAATGCTAAAACAAGAGACCGTTTAAATGTTGGTTTTCTAGACGTGGTGGCGGAGCTCTGCCTATGTGCACATCGCCAACGCATTAAAAATGGTGGGTGAAAAGTAGAAGCCTCGGGCAGCTTTTGAGCGGGGAGGGGGTTTAAACCGGAAGTGGCTTGACACCGGAGGAGCGATCACATAGGGGGGAAATGTGGCTTTAAATGGGAGAGCTGAGAAAACACCACTTTGGGAGGAGGCCATTAGCTCAGTTAATTAATTAAATTTAATTAATTAAATTAGCCACTGTGCCCCCTCTTGGCTCCCCCATGAAAAATGTGTAGCTGTGGGGCTACCAGCCTGCCCTTTCCCAGAGTAATTGGTATGAGGTCTGCTCATCACCAGAAACAAGCCTTTCAACTACTCTGTTTTCTCGCAGAGACATAGCTAAACCACTCTACCTCATTACCAGGCAGAGCTACCCTTCAAACTGTCTCCTCTTTTGCTGAGCCAGACCTGAGCTATCACCACTCTCTCCCTGAGGCAGAACTGAACTCCTCCTTGCTGTCTTCCCTCCAACATTCCATCCTACCTCTGGAAGGTGATTGGATGCTGGAGCAGCACTCTCATAGGCTGTCAGGGATGACATAGCTGAGTGGCTGTTTTTCCTTCAGGGGCAGGACAGCCTCCCATCCATCACACTACCATCCACTACTATGGGGGAAACAAAGTGTCACACCTAGGATTAATGTTGTCAGGACGGGCATTAATGCTTAGCATGATGAAGCATTTGCCAACCCTGGCAGAAGGCCCACCACAACCCCCCCATCTACTCCTACCAAAAATGGAGATCACTCAAGAGGCCAGGGCAGTAACAAATGGACCTATGGGCAATCTCCCATTTCATGGCTAGAGAAGCACCTGGAAGGAGCAACAGGCAAGTTTTCATTCTCCCTATAGCCCTGCCATCACTACAGAATTAAAGGAGCACATGTTCCCTTTCCAGGATTAACGGAGCACATATCTCTGTATCACGCATGCCCATCTTTCTGGTACGTTTCTATCACTCCTCTTATCTAAAGTGCTCAGCACCATACACGGCTCTTTCCTTCCTCAGAAAGAATTAGTGACCTACAGTTTACCGAAGAATGGTACACTCTTATCTGGGATGGTCGTCCTCTTCGACGGAGCACGCAGCTTCAGGAGGGATGCACATGGAGCAGTGAGGGAGGTAGGGGACACCCACCTAGCCAGCCAGATCAGCTGAATCAACCCTGGCAATCAATGGGGTGACAGATGTTGCAGCCAGATCGCCCTCACATCCAAACCTACGGTTTACCATCTGGCTCACTGGATAAATCAGGATATTAAACCAGGTCTCCTAAATCCTAGAACAATATTCTTAACCACAATACCATATAAACTCTCCTACATGGTTGAGTGTGCCTAGGGTGGGCACTGGACATCACCTTGACCAGACCCCTCCGCCCAACATGGAGTTAGACCGGAATGTAGTAGTGAAAAGCAAGACCTACCCTTGATCTCAGGACTGAGAGGTACTTTGTTCCATTAACTGGGCATGTACAAAGGGAACAATCTGTTTTTGTATACAGAGCACATTAAGATGCATTGCACAACACAACTCAGGCAGCACTGAAATAGTCAGATCCTATTCCTGTATATATATCATTGTTATCATGACAACCATGGTAGCAACTAGGGATGCTTGAACACCTGCTAGTTTGGCTCATGTGCTGTTTGCTGATTGCAACAGGGAGCCAGTTTTTCAATTGTCAGCTGAACGTTTGCTGACCTGTTTGTGGCTGTTCATCAGGTTGTTCACTGTATTCCTTTCTAACTCTGCAATGCAGTGCAACCAGCTTTTTTCACATGGACATTCCCCTTTTTTTTTGGCCCCCTGAAGGGGATTTTTTAAATTACATTTTTCTAAAGACTACAAATCTACAATGAAAATAAGGGAAGGGAACTACAATTAGGGATAAAGAAAAGAAAACCCACTACTATCTAAAATCCCAAGAGAGGAGATCCTCAAAATCTCTTAAGTACAAAGTCAGTTCTAAACTCACTAACAATTTTTTGAACTTAGTCAGGTCTGCTATTACAACTTTTGAATCTTAAATTAACTGTTAAAAAGAAAACCCCCCAGAGCATCTCATTACAATCAACCCTTTTCAAAGGCACAATACAGAGTCCTTCAGCCTTCATTTCTTCTTATCCTGTCTTCTTCGCAGTTTATAAGGACTTTTAGGAGCCGTTGCTCCATTCTCTGACAGAGAGTCCTCTCCAGAAGACCCTGAGTCCAGCTCGCCACTGGACTTACTGTCCTCTTTATCGCCTTTCTCTTGCTCCCTCATCTGGATTTTCAAAAAGTCCCGTGCTTTGGAAACAGAGTCAATCTTTTCCTTTTTATCTTGAAGTTTGAAGGTTTTGCCCTCTGGATACAGCCAGCGATAGCTGATTGCGTTTGTTTGAAGAAAAAGGATTCAATCTTTGTATTTCCTTCTCCTTTGTCTTATTTCAAATGGGATGTCTTTAAGGATCCTGATGGTGCTGTCCCCGATTTTCAAGGTTGTCCCTGTTGTCGCTCTCAGAATACTATCCCTCACATGTCTCTTTGAGAATCTCATTACTATTTCCCCAGGCAGATTATTCTTTTTTATATATACGGAATATGACCTATAGGCCACATCCATTTTGCTCATCAAGTACTCCGCCGTCAAATCTGTCACCGGGGCTAATGCTTCGCTCAGCATTTGCTTCAGATTCTCTCCTTTAGATTCTGGGACACCCTGGAATCAGAGAACCAAGTTTGCTTTCTCCATTTGCAGCTGTAAAAGTTGTTCTTCTGTGGAGACTTGCTTCTTTTCCAATTTTTGTACCTTTTTCTTCACCTTTTGAGTAGTGGTGTCGACTTCTTTCACCTTTTCAGCTGTTTGCTCTGTAATTTTAAGGGTCTCATTCACTTGTGCTTGCTGGGTGGTGATACATTTGGTCATTGCAGACAACTGTTCCTTGACGTTAGTCATCTGTTCCAACAGGGGGCGCAGAGATTCTGCCAACATTTTAGCCAGCTCAGTGGTTCCTTCCGGTTTTGGGCTCTCCCCTTTCGCTTTTAAAAGTTTCTCCTTTTCCGTCCTCTTCCCCACCATCTTTTTTTTTTTAATCCCCTGAAGATAGGGTAGCTTTATTTATTTTTTGTTACACCTACAAACTATAAGACAGATAAAAAAGGAAGGAAATAGAACCCCGGGATTAAAAGACAGAAAATCAAAACCACACTATAACTAAAAGCCCAAGAGTAGAGATCATTAACAGTTAGTATTCAGTTAGTTTTATATGTTCCACATTTCAGTTTTAACCAATAAGTCAGAGAATTAGTCAGTTCATTTTAGTATTCCAGTTCATTCAAGTGCATGCCGAGAATCTTCCATCATCATCTCCATTTGCAAGTCTTTAAAGTTTAAAGCGTTACTTCGGTCCTCTTAATCTTAAATCATACGCATCTCTGGCTGGAACTCCTTCTGCTGCTCCCAGGTCATCGGCTGAGTCCTTCTCTGCAGCACCTGCTCCGCCACCTCGCTCTTGCTGATCTTCATCCCTCGATCTGAAGTGCCGCTTCATCCATTCTTCAGCCTTTGAAACCGAGTCTATTTTCTCTCTTTTATCTCTGTACTTAAACACGACACCTCCAGGAAAATTCCAGGAGTACTGGATTTGGTTGGTTTGCAGGATTGAAATCAACTCTTTATAAGCCTTCCTTTTCTCACGTATCTCAAACGGGGTGTCCTTTAGGACCCTGATATCCATTCCTCCCAGTTTCAGAGGGCTTGCCGCCGTCGCTTTAAGGATTAAATCCCTAGTCTGTCTTCGGAGAAACTTGACCACGATTTCACCTGGCAGGTTGTTGCGTTTAATATACTTTGAGTATGATCTATAGATCACCTCGATTTCCGATTCTACTTCCACCTCTGCCACATCCATCACTGGTGCAAGTAGCTCTGCCATCATTTTCTTCAAGTTTTCTCCCTGTGATTCGGCAATGCCCTGAAATCTGAGTGTCTTGTTTGCTTTTTCCATTTGTAAATTCAGCAGTCTCCTTTCCTGTGAATCTTGTCTTTGTTCCATCAATCCCACTTTCTTTTTAACTTTCTTGGTGTCATGTGCTGTCTCTTTTACTTTCTCTTCCGTTTGTGCCATCCTCTTGGTTAGCTGGCAATTTGCTGCTGTTGTTTTGCCAGGGTTTGGTTTGAAGCGATCAACTGTTGGTTAATATCATCGAGCCTCTCGTTGATCGGCTTGAGCTGTTCCGATAGCATAGAGAACACGTCACCCGTCTCTTCCGCTCTTGGGCTCTGGCCGCCCCGCCCCTCGTCCCAATCTACCTCGAGCACCGGCAATTTTCAACTTTGTTTACATTCAGATAACCGATTCCACCTTCCTTCACTAACACGCCCGATGTCTTCGCAAACTCAGCTAAGTCTCTCATGCACTTTAACGCTGCTTCACTTCTCCTCCCCCCTACTTTTAATTTAAAGTTCACTTGTTTTTTTATGCCGGTTAACTCCCGGCACCGTTTTCCGTTAGGGGGGACTTCTTTACTAACTTTTCTGCTTAGCGATTAAGTCTTTCGTATCGTACAGCGCTTCTTCTCTCCTCCCCCCTATGCTTAATCAACAAAGTTCGTTTATTCACGCCGGAGGGGCTCCTCCCGACGCCGCTTCCAATTGGGGGGGGGAACTCACTTTTTAAAACTTCCAATTTGTTACATCCTCTGGATCATTGTTGGTCTATCCATAGACCTCTTGCAGCCTCGTTATTCCGCTGATCTCTCTGCTCGTCCCGGTTGGCATCGACTATGCTCAGTGTAAAACTGAGCCACGCAGTGGATGGACCCTTTGGGGCAAGAGAGCGCCTCAATTCTCCGGCTTTATGCCGTCGAAGAGGCCACCCCCCCAGCGCCCCCGACCTGGAGCCTTTTCCCAAGGCTCACCTGGGGGTGTCACTTGAGGTGGCCTCCCCAGAGGTAGAGGAGAGCGACTGCCATCGCCGAGCCGCAAACCGGAAGTATCCTCTTCCCCACCATCTTTTATCGATTGTTTACTTTCACTGCAGTTTCTAAAGTCTCTGAATGTGCACTCAAATGCTTATACATGCCTTGGTAAGTTTTTCTCAACAGATTTCAATGCTTCCGCTCCCCCCTGTTTTTTTGCTTAAAAGTTCATGCACATGGGAGGAGCCCCTCCCCCCGCTCACTTCACTTCTCAGTCCGTGGGGTAAGGAGTTTTCTTTTTAAATTGTCAAAGACGCTTTATTCTGACTCACATTCATATTGGTCTTCTGACCTTGCTTAGTCTCTAATTTGACCGCTCGATCCCCAACGCTTGTCCCGGTCAGCATCACTAGGTTCCATACGGACACTCGCAGGAGGGACCATCGGGGCGAAGAGGCGCCTCAATTCCCCAGCATCACACTGGCGAAGAGGTGACCTCTCAAAAGCCCCATGACTAGAAGCCCTTTGCCAGGCCTCTTAGGGGGCAATGAGCCTGTGTACCCCCTCCTTCCTGCTCGTGCACAGCTTGCATCCCTGGGAGGTCTGAGAGATGCGACTGCTCAGCATGCCGCCATCCACCAGAAGTCCACATGGACATTCCCATGCAGCCTCATCAAGTTATACTCCTCCCCATTCTAGCTACATGACTCCTCTGCTCAAATAGCAATTGTTTAAATAGACAATTAAATCTGTCACATATAATTTAGTCATAAATAATTACTGTGTTTTAATAAAATCCTGCTCTTTGGTATTGGTCTTCACATATAATTTAAATGGTAATGGCTACTGTGTTTTAATAAAATCCTGCTCTTTGGTATTGGTCTAAGTAGTTCCTAGCAATGGTAATGGCTGCTGATCAGTTTGAATTGGCAGTGTCTTTGCACATGCTCAGTTTGGGAAAAACCTTAGGCAAACCTGTTTAGCCAGCTTCACACATGTTCAGCACAAACTAAGCAGACCAGGTAAATTAAGCATGTTAGTTTAACTGTTGAACATATGTGCAACAAAATTTGCAGCATCAAATAGTAGTAATTAAAAGCTACTGGAATTCAAAGAATCCTGTGTATGTGAAAGAATCCAACCTAGAAAGAATCCAACCTAGTCCTGCCTCAGTGATTTCTGTGTTCTTGCTCACCACAAAGGTTACCTCTTGGCAGCAAATCCTAAGACGTTACACTTGCTACCTATCTGGGGATGATGACCCCACCCCTGCTCTCACCTGCTCCAGAGGGAGTTGTGGGCTGGTTGGATAGGTCTCTGTCTATGCCCAGGCACCACTGAGGTAAGCAACCCAATCAGGGGCTGCAGGGAAAGAATCAAAAGATTGAGACCATGCCTTCCATGGAAATGTGCCAGCAGCAGCCTCAGAGCCTAGCAGGTCTAGTACAGGACTTAGAAGAGAGGCAGGGTTCAGGCAGCAAGCTGTAGACAGGAGAAGAAGACTGGCAGTGGCTTGGGCCTCTGTGGGCCTGATCAGGCCAGCAGAACAGCCTCTTAAAGCCTTGGGAGAGGTGGGGCATGAGAAGGGAAGACCCAGCCAGGGAAGCTGTGACGGACTGTGCTATGAAAACTCATAAATGTGGTGGACTGTGAAGGGTTAATGCCTTACATAGCCAGAGAGCCTTTGAAGACAGGCTGCTCAGATGGATTTCATTGGATAGCATCAGTTGAGAAGAAAGAGGTGGAAACTGACTGCTGAAGACAATTCAGTTAAGCACTGACTGAAGACTGGGAAGGTGGCAAGGAGTGGGAGGATCACTGAAGACCTCCATTCGAGCCAGAAAAAGGGATAGATCTTCTAGTAATAATTCCCTGCCCAGTTGAAAAGAGAGATAGCTCTAAAGAGTGGCGTTATCCCTGCTTTGTTTAGAAAAGTATTTTGTGTACTTGGTAGTGTATTCCTGTCTTCTGAAACTGGGAGAGTCAGTTAAACTCAAGAACTTCTACTGAAATGTTCAGCAGACACTGAAACCAAAGCCTCTCATCTCAAAGATTCTAAGACTTTGTCAAAAGCTTAAAACTCTTACTTGCTGGAAACATATGTACTGGAGTTTGTGAAATTACTATGTTACCTTAGAGTAACGAGTCAGATCGGGGCGGCAGGGAGGGGGATCAGCTGGTCCTGACCTCCCCATGAAGCTCCGAGAGGGGGCTTGTAGCCTGGAGCGCTGAAGGGCCCACTCCCGAAGTTCTGGCTTGGGGGCACAGTGCTCCTTTTTGCTCCAATAGGTCCCGCTGTCCTGAGGCCAGCAATGGCGCTCAGAGATGTTACCAGACCAGAGCGTACAAGGAATTAACTAAAAAGAAAATCTACAAGATAAAGCGAGCCAGCGATTTATCAAACAGTGAGTTAAGTGGCAAAGATAAAGTAATATACAAAAAGGGTGGTGGAAGAAATCGGCATAACAAAACAGCATAGCTTCAAAGAAATAAGGGGGAGGACTCATGGAGGAAGAACCCTACCCACTAGCGAAATTGCAGTGTAGAAGCAAGCCGGATTCAGGCGATTAACACCCTTTTCAAAGCAGAATACATCTGAGCTAAGCATTTACAACATAGTAAAGATCTCAGAACTTTTATAAACTTTTACCTAAGTAAAATTTGCAAAAAGATCAATAAGAGACTCAATATTTAAAGCATCTACAGGGACAACAGTTAAAATTCAAGAAGAGGCGATAAAAATATTGAAAGATGTGCCATTTGAAATATGCAAGAAAAGGAAGCAGTACAGAAATATTACAGCATTCCTCCAAAAGAACAATGTCCAATACAGATGGATTTTCCCAGAAGGACTTATATTCAACTTTAAGGAGAAGAAGGAAAAGATTGACTCTCTATTAAAAGCAGAACTCTTTCTTAAACAGCAACAAACTTCAACAAAACAAAGAAACGGAAGAAAAGGCAATGGGAAAAAAACAGCAAAAACCAGAAATCCGATACGGATAGTTCATCTTCTACAGCTACTTCCGTGTCTTTCGGTGAAATCTTTGAATTGAATTCGGATTTAGGAGCTGCGGCCCCTAAAACTTTTAAAGTAAATCTCCCCTGGCAAAAGATGAATGAAACCAAAGCTAAGAAGAAATCTAAGTGAAGATCTAAGATTTCCTATGTTCACATTCATTTTACTTATATTCTCAACCAGATGTGATGTAATATCAAAAATGCCTTTATGTTCTTTCTATTTGAAAACTTTTATTAGATTTTAAAGAATTGAATGTAATTTTTAGCATGTAGACATATACTCAAAGCATTTGATTAGCCTATCAAAGGTTTTTGTTACTCTCTGTGTAGTTTTAGTTTTGTAGGGTATAGTTTTGTAGTGTGTAGGAAGAAAAGCAATAAAAAGTGTGTGTGTGTGTGTGTGTGTGTGTGTGTGTGTGTGTATATAAAGAGTTATTTATATATAGTTATTATCAATTCACCTTAAGACATTTTATCCATGATTCTACCTGACCTTTCCCCCCTACATTGAATAAAATATTTTGTTTATTTTTGATGTTGCAAAAGCCTCTCATGTGCCACATTCAGAAGTATAAGTTAAGAAGTATCTTCCTTCTTCCCTCAAGTCCCTGGGCTGAGTCGACATCAAAATATAATAAAGTGACAGGGACAGCATAAACCTTCAAATAAGAAGAAAATAGATAAAAGAACTGGTCAGCCAGAAAGGAAGAAAAAAACTGAGAGAAAATCTTGCATGTGAGGGTGGGAAGAGGAGGGGGTTCACTATAGAGGCCATTGGCCCAAATTCCCTTCAGTTACTATGTGCCTGCCCATGAAGAAAGAAGATTGGAAGAACTTCCAGGCAACGGTGCAGCATCACGGGTTCCTAGTCAGGATGCTTCCGACTAGCCCCGTCCTTTTCCGCTTTTTTGGAGCCACCCCTGGGTCCTTCCTTGTGATCACCGGGGCTTCACCAGACCTCCTGGAGGGAGGCTGGGTTGCCGGAGACTCAATCGGATGACCCGCAAACAGCGGTGAACAGGACGGGTCTGATTTGTTTCAAAGCGGGAGCAGAGAATGGAGCAACATGGTCCGCCATGTTTGCACAGCTGTGATCGCCCGTTTTATCAATCCTGTGGATTTACTACATATACATAAAACTACAAAACCAGCAAGTGAGTACGCGTATATTCTGACATATGTTGGTGAAGACCTCCATTAAATGACCCCCTCAGGTGTATCTCCTGATTCGGAAAAATAATTGCGGCTAAGAAAAGAACTGGAGTAAAAGATAAGAAAATGGCATTGGCAAGGGAGAACGAGGAAGTAACAACAGGGGAAACTGAGGAAAGAGAGAAAATACAGAAATTGGTCAATTGACCTTGGATCAGTTTTAAAAAATTCTGTTTGATGAGGTGCGGCAGGCAGTTGAAAAAGCTTGTAAAAACGCTTTTGAGAATCTTCAGAATACAGGCTTGGAATTGGAAATAGAGAAGGAGCCATTACAGCTGCAGCAGAGTGTGGAGAGTTTAGAGAGGAATTGGGATGGTAGTCAAGAAAAGGGGACACAAGATATGAGAGTGAGGCGTTCACTAAGGAAAAGTAACAGAAATAACAAAAAATTGAAAACAAAGTTAGCAAAACGGAAAAGGCAAGACATGGATGTAAAATATCACGAATACAAAGACATAAGGCATTTAAGGACAATTATCAAGAAAAAGGTGTTCCAGAAAACAAAGCAAAAAAATAGGCAATGTGTGTTAGGCAGTAGAATAATTTCTTTGGTTAGTATAATGCATGAAATGACGAAACCTCTATAAGATGGAATGGAAGCAAGCAATAACTCTGTTTTGATATCTATTGTATTGTATAAAGGTAGCCTCTGATTAGTATTCTTGCCTATAACTTACTATTTATGTATCTAATTGGTGGTGGTTAAATGTGATTAGATTATCATTAAATGGGAATATGTTATTTTAATATAAATAATATTAAATACTAAATAAACAACAAAAAATAGAGCAGGAGGAAATGAAATAGATAGTATGAGGATACCTGAATAGAAGGTTATATATAATTTATAAGAAAGTTAATGAAAGACAAAGGCACAGAATGATACAGGAACAGGAGTTCTAGGAGTATTGCTTGGGTTATTGTATGTGCTTGAATTATGTGATAAATCATTATTGAAGGTAATGGGTTAAGATGAGAGAAAATATTAACTGAGTATCTTTGTAGAAACATTAGTTGGTAGAAATGTAATCATGAGGAAATGTACATTAAGGGTTGGTATTTAGTTTGGTTAGGCTATTTATTGGAAATATGTAATGAATTAAGATATAGACAAGATAAAATATTTTAAGAGGCCTTTTTCCTTGAGAAAATACTGTGTTGTAGAAATATAGGCTCTTTTTTCTTTCTTTTTCTGGAAAACGTATAAGGTATAACTGTTGGTCAAAAAGCCATTGAAAGAATATTAGTAGTAATACAAGTTTAAAGAAAAGAGATAGAAATATGAGCTTTAGACTGGCACCTGATCATAGTTTATAAATTTATTAATTTCGATTTGTTTATATAAAAAAGGAAATGCTGGGAAATTTCCTGTTCAATGGTCAGAATATTCCTTGGGTTATTTTATATGTTAGAAGTATGTAATAAGTAATTGTTGAAAGTAATAGATTAAAATGAGAGAAAATATTAATTGCTTATTTTTGCAAAAATACTATGTGGTAGAAATGTAATCCTGGTGAAATTTATACTAGGGGTTGATATATAGTATGATTATGTCAATTATCGGAAATACGCAATGAATTTATTGTAGAAAAGATAGATAACATAAGAGAAAATATTTAATGGGCATTTTTCTTTGTTGAAACATGGTGTTGTAAGGAAATGTTCTTTTTGTCTTCTTTTTCTTTTTTTGTTTTGGAAAACCTAATAAAGATATATTTTTAAAAAGGGGGGGAAAGGGGGATTGGAGGTCATCCCACCCCCAGATAGTCCTTTATTAGGCCAGCCCAGGCAGAGCCAGTGAGGAAGGGGCAGATTGCTCCTGTGGGGTGGGGAGGCCCCCCCCTACCCACCCAGGGTGAACCCAGGTTTGCCAGATCCCACCTGGCCACTGGCAGGGGATGGAGTTAGGGTTGCCAGATCCAGGATGGGAAACTCTGGAACATTTGGGGATGGAGCCTGGGGACCTCAGTGGGGTATGATGCCACAGAGTCCACCCTCCCAAGCATCCATTTTCTCCAGAGAAACTAATCTCTGTAGTCTGGAGATGAGCTGTAATTCTGGGGGATCCTCAGGTCCCACCTGGAGGCTGGGATCCCTAGGTGAGCCAAAGCCTTGCTCTCCTTCCTGTCTGAGGTAAAGCCAAGCCAAGAAAAAGGAGACACTGAAGGGTGCTGTAGCTCCAGACTCTGACCTGGGGGAATCTGACGCTACCCTAAGTACATCTTGTACGCTGAGGGGAAGATCATATCTCAAAATAAACCTGATCCCCCAAAATCATAAGAGGCTGGGTAGGTCCTCTCAGCGGGTAAAAAGGACTGGTCATAGGTAGCCATTCAATTGTATAGGAGGAAGTAAAGGGGTGTATTAAGACAAACTATTAAGATGACGGCTAGACTTTCCCGTGTTGCCTAAATGGTTTTACTTTGATCCATACTACTTGATGGGAGCTAGCCCTGAGTTCCATTACCTGACACTAGAGAACTAGCATTTATGTATACATTTACAGAGAGATTAGCCCACTGCTGATAGCCTAAGGACTCCCTGACATTTCCGTTTCTTTTTCCTTTCTTCCGCTGTGGAGGACAGTGACATGCTGAGAACATGGGGTTTTGGTGACAGCTAGAGCCTAATAGGCTCTTTCTGTTCCTTTCCTGAGCTGCAGAAACATCACAGCTTCTACTTCTTCCCAGTGATTTGTGGCTTAACAGAGCCCAGCTCCACTTCCCTGGTTCCGTTCTCAGAGCAAGCCTTCTGTCAGCAGACACCTCTGAAGAAGAAGACACACACAGAGAGATTCATGCCAGAGTAATATAAAGGTACAAAAGGTGTCCTGATCATAGTCACACTAAGGTGAATGTTGTACGAGGGTCATATTGCTCTCAATAGGTGTGAAACTGTTAATGAGGGACTGCTGTGCTTACCTGAGATTTACCAGGGCCCAAACACTTATCAGTAAATCCTTTGAATTTACTGGGCTTATAAAATGGTGGACTTGGTCAGGCCTGCCCCTGCCTTCTGAAACACAAAAGAAGGAAATGAGAGAAGGCATTTTCAGTGAAATTCTCAACAGAATTATTCTTGTGTGATAGACAACTGTCTATCAGAACCTTGTTTTATATAGTGTTAAATGTGAAGATGCTGCTTAGAAAGTTAAACAGCACTATAATAAAAAGTATAAAAACTTGAAAATTCATCAGGCATTCAGAAAAGTACCTCAGAAAAGGTAAAAGGAAAACTCAGTTGTCCTTAAGAACATAAGAGACGTCAATGTTGGATCAGGCCAAAGGCCCATCCAGTCCAACACTCTGTCACACAGTGGGAGCATCACTTGCCCCCGAGTCCCTATCTATACCTTGTGGCTAATAGCCACTGATGGACCCCTGCTCCATATGCTATTCTAATTCCCTTTTGAAGCCGTCCATGCTTGTAGCCGCCGCCACTTCCTGTGGCAGTGAATTCCATGTGTTAATCACTCTTTGGGTGAAGAAGTACTTTCTTTTCTGTTCTAACCCGACCGCTCAGCAATTTCATTGAGTGCCCACGAGTTCTTGTATTGTGAGAAAGGGAGAAAAGTACCTCTTTCTCTACCTGCTCTATCCCATGCATAATCTTATAAACCTCGATCATGTCACCCCTCAGTCATCGTTTCTCCAAGCTAAAGAGCCCTAAGCGCTTTAACCTTTCCTCATAGGGAAAGTGTTCCAACCCATTTATCATTTGAGTTGCCCTTTTCTGCACTTTTTCCAAAGCTATAATATGACCAGAACTGCACACAGTATTCCAAATGAGGTCGCACCATTGATTTATATAGGGGCATTATGATATTGGCTTCCTACAGGCAAGCAAAAAAGAAGGATTACACAACCACAGAGCTGGAGTTGTAACAGCCCTGCTTCTAGATCTCATATTGTACAAACAGGGATGATAAAAGGAAAGACAATCTGTAAGGAGTATGAGTCCCTGGCTGTGCAGGGCTTCATTCCTTAAAGAAGCAGTAGCAACACTCAGCCAATACAGTAGATGAAGCAAAGGCAGCACCGACTTCTGGCTCTTGCCATTTAGTGGGAGTTGCATTTTGTACTAACCTGAAGGTTCTGGATCATCTTCAAGGTTAGTGCCAAACAACATGTGTTACAGTAGTTAAAGCTGGGTGTCTCAGAGCCAAGCGACAGATGGTACTGGGGATAATGGATCCTGGATCTCCTGATGAGAAAGTTATTTGCAAAACAAAACAAAGCAGATATGGGGGGACACTGGGGAAGGATAGGTTAACTGTTCCCCTGCACACATTGTTCTCCTGACTGAAAATAACCCCCAAAGATACCCATATCATGACTGTATTTTCTCTCTCCAATACTCCTCCCTTCTCCAGCACTACAGGGTAATCGATTTTGCTTCCCTCCTTTGTAGCTGCTTTTTGCAGCTAAATTACACACCAAAGAATCCATCATTGCATTTAGTTTTACTCTTATGGCATTTAAAGAGCCACGCAATGCAAGAGAGAAAATGTGATCCAAGCTCCATCCTTCTGCAATTTCTTCTTAGGGATATAGCTATTGTCGAAAAAGCAGTCAGAAGGAATGGCAGATACAGAGCAGCTAGGAAAACCTGGTTTCTTGGTGCCAAAATAATGTGTGTTGTATGTAAAAAAAACAAAAACAACCCTCTCTCCCTGCTCTCTCTGTGTCATTTTGGCTTTGTCTATGGAAAAGTTCAGCAGACTGCTTTTATTAGGTTTTCCCCAAAGCTAGTACATAAATTATGACTTGCCTAAGTTGGTCATTGTAAGGGTTTTTTTTACTCTCTCTCTCTCTCTTGTTAAAAAAGGGGGAAAGTGGCAGTATAACAATTTCCTGCATTACTCCACCACTGGTCAAAGAAATAGAAAGCAGAACAAAAGCCTTCCTGTGAACTGCATCAGTTTTTAAAAAATGAACAGTTCAATTGATTTTAATGCAAGACAAGTTCCCTAGGGAGAGCCAGGTCTTCCCTTTGCAGCAGGAAAGTTTCAAGCTGTTCTTGAAGTCTTCTTTCAGATGGCAGAATCAAGAAAAGTGATAATTCTCTACTTCTTCAAAATATGAGCTAGCAAAGCTCAATTTCTTAAAAAATCAGAAACTGTGACCAAAGCTATTTTAGTACTAAACCAGGATGATGTCCAGACTGATGTGGATCTAGATCTGGTTGGACATTTTGCCCAAGAATACGATACTACAGACTGACTGAAAGATTAGTAAGTTGATATCAATGGCATGAAGTAAGGATTTCATTAGGAATGGGAACCAGCCCAAGTCTAGAACACACTTTAACTTTTATTTACTTTACATTCAAAATAAATAATATAAAATTAAATTTTAAATTACATTTTAAAAAGGAAAAGGGCATTCTAGACTTGGGATGTAAACAAGGATCAGGGCTTTTAATAAGGATCAGGACTTAAGAGAACCCCCCCCCAAAAGGTTCTGGTACTCAAAACCCGGTTTTACCTTATTTTATTTTTCTCTGTCTTGTCTTTTGTGCTTAATTGATACTGGAATCTTGCTTACACATATGTTTTATTATACATGCACACATTTAATATGTTGTAGCTGGCAAATGCCACAAATAATGGGAAAATGAAGCCCCAACCCCCTTCCCCAAGAAAATAATGTATTGGTGAAAGTAACTCATTCTATATAAGAAGCACAAAATGCTCGTTAACAAAGGTTTTTACTAATGAGAATACAGGAAATAATTCATTAATAGCAGAACATTCCACATTTGTTTTTTGCCCTGGAACTAAGTGGCATTTGGTTCCCTTCCTGATTGTTACAAGATGCTTGACACATTCAGTCAATTCATGAGGGAAATTTTCTCACTTCAGTTAAATCAAGAGATTCAGTCTATTCACAGTCCTCATATTTAAAAATACCAACTCCACTGCCCATTACTTCTAGTGACTACTTTTTAAAATGAACCAGTTCTAGTGACACACTTGTCAGCTGAACAGGAATTGCTGCCCTCAATTTAGACCCTATCCAAAAACCACTTCTCTTCATTTGCAATCTTTTCAAATGTGTCAGCATCTCAGGTCCTTTGATGGCAAAAAGAATTTTGAGCACAGCTGGTGTGACAATCTCTGTCTGTAGCCTTGGGTATCTTTTAATCAAGAGTGAATAGTCACCACAAGTTCATTATAGGGACAGACCACCAGAACTTAGCCTGTGGAATATAGAAAAACCTATTTGCCTAGAGGCTATAAAGGTATATGTGGGTGACTCAGCCATTAGTTTTCTGAATCTCAGAGTCTTCACAAACAATGACATCTCATTGCTTACAATTCTGTAGTCTTAAAATGCATACAGTGTCAAGGCTGTGTCAAGGAAGTAGATCAACTTATTTTCCTAAAATAAAATAAAATAAAATAAATGTGTTATTGCAAAAAGCCAACCCTAAGGATACACCAAACAATTTAAATTCAAGAATTTAATTCTGAGAAAAGATTTCACTATTATACCCAAGGGGAAATGGAATTTAAAAAAATAGACTTCAATTTCAGTTTGTTTACCAAGTGAAAAGACTAACATACTAGCACTTTATTATGTTTTTAGAATTAATTGCTTTTAGGATTGTTAAATATTTTAACTAATGCTGTCTAACTTATATTTTATGTATTTTGTAACTGTTACGCTGTTTTTTTTGTAAGCCACCCTGAGCTGGCCTTGGCTGGAAGGGTGGGGTTGAAATTTAATCAATATAAACACCGCTTTAAACTCATAATTGCCCCTAACCTAGGGCTGTCAATCTCTATGTGGGGCCTGGAGATCTCCTGCTATTACAACTGATCTCCAGACAACAGAGATCAGTTCCCCTGGAAGAAAAGGGCTGCTTTGGAGGGCGGACTCGATGGCATGATATCCTGATGGGGTCCCTCCCCTCCCCAAACTCTATCCTCCCCAGGTTCCACCCCCAAAATCTCCAGGTGTTTCCCAACCCAGAGCTGCCATCCCTACCCTAAGCATAGGCCATTTCCACACAGGTTGTCTGCCCCTAGTTCAATGCTTTTGGGAAGTGGGTTTTGTCCTGATTCCCTGCAGCACTGTGGTACACTTGTGCACCTCTGGGAGTTTTCTCTGATCTTTCACAAACCTGTTTGACTCCCAAGTTTTGGGAAAGAACGCAGTAAAGCTTGGTGGCTATGGTATGGGTGGGGAAAATTCAGATTTTCTGGTCCACTGACCCAGTCCCCACAGCAGCCATTTCTTCCCCCTACCATGGGGGGGGGGCTTTTTTAAAAAATCAGCACTAAAGTATTATCTTGATATATCGTTGTGACTATATGTGTAGCAGTTTCTGTGAATTCCCAGCATGTATTTTTAAAACAGTAAATCTCTAGCTTCTTCCTATGCGGAGAGATAAGGAAAAGGGCATATTTTACAATGGTATATTGATATATTCTTATGCCATTTAAAAAAAATATGGCAAAAGCCCTGGTGGCCCAGAAGGGAAGTGGCCACTTCAAGAGAATTGGTGCAGGGAAACTGTGTTGAAACTTTTCATGTGGAAACCCCATTGCTGCTGTGCTTTATCTGCAGCTGCACCAGCAACAGAGTGGCCAACTCCATTCTTGAAAATTCTAGGAGATTTGGGGGTGGAGCCTGAGGATGGCAGGGTTTGGGGAGGGAGGATCTCATTGGGGTCGAATGTCGTAGAGCCCACCCTCCAAAGCAGCCATCTTTCTTCAGGGGAACTGATCTCTGTAGTCTGGAGATCAGTAGTAATTCCAGGAGATCTCTGGGTCCCAGTTTGAGGTTGACAACCCTATTTGAAGAAAAGATGCTATTTGGTTTCAGTTTCCAGAGAAAGGGAGGGGTTGCTCCTGACTCGGCCTCAGGAAGAGGTTGCTCAGCTTAGAGACATAAGAAAGCCTGAATCCGTATACAAGTTAATGGAGCATGGTTGCAACATGCTTGCCCAGGTTCAGCACTTTGCTGCCAGGGAACCACCTGAAGCTTCCAGGTTTTTACTTATATCTGTTGGAAATGTATGTGTTTACAAGGTCTGACAATTCAGTCATTATAGGGTTAACTTGTTTGACTAGTATTGCTATTGTTTAGACTGACCTGGAAGGGATACCTGGCACTGAGCCAATGGGGAATTAGCCCGGGAAAAGTAGCTTTCTACTGTGATACAGATTGGTCATTTGTTTCAGGTAACTTCCTTTCTAGGGTTCAAGAAGAAGGAGAATTTCTCCATTATCTGTGTGCTAGTGTTGACTATAGGCAGCTTAGAAAATGTAGCTGTTAGTGTTATGTTTATTTGTAGTAATCCCGTGTACCTTTTACCCTTAGAAATAAAGGTTTTTAAAA
>NW_015163139.1:419731-431416 GCF_001447785.1 Gekko japonicus
TTGTATAATAAACTGTATATTATTTGTACATAAGCCTGAGAGACTCCAGTCTTTATTGGATACCATTGCACCCATGTTTGGTCTGCTGTGGGCTAACACCGCGCAATATTGATAACAGATTGGTCATTTGTTTCAGGTAACTTCCTTTCTAGGGGTCAAGAAGAAGGAGAGATTCTCCATTATCTGTGTGCTAGTGTTGACTATAGGCAGCTTAGAAAATGTAGCTGTTAGTGTTATGTTTATTTGTAGTAATCCCGTGTACCTTTTACCCTTAGAAATAAAGGTTTTTAAAAGCAAAGAAAGCTCTTCTTTACAATAGAGCAAGATCCATTGATAGTCTGAGTATTAAAACACTTTTGACTATTTTACAACAATATCCACTTTGAATTCTGTCTCCAAGATTCACGAAATAATTAAACACCAAGAAATAAATCCCATGGCCACTACACTGGGGGTTTTAGGGACTGGGGAATGGCTGGGTTGTACTATGTAGTGAAAGAATGGGTTTGCCCTGGGAATGCACTTATCCTAAAATATAAATGAATCATACTCCAGAAAAACAAGGAAACTGGATGGGGAGAAATGGATTAAAAAAAAAATAGAATGGGAATGAATTTATTGATTTATAACACAAAAGCTCCAGCAAACATTCAGGAGGCAGGTGACAGAGGGCAGTGAAAACTTAGCCCAAGACCTATATATGCTTTCATACTGTCACAGTCACCTTCCGAGATTCACACTCATTCAAAGAGAAAGCAAAGAAAGTACCAGTTAGTATCTTTCATTCAGGGGCTATTCAGCTTTCATTCATCACCTCAGAGCTGCCTATCACATTGCTTCTTGCTTGTAAAGGTAAAAAGGTAAAGGTTTCCCTTCCTCGAAAGCCAGTCTAATCTAACTCTAGGGGGCAGTACTCATCTCCGTTTCCAAGCCGAAGAGCCAGCGCTGTCAGGAGACATTTCCGTGGTCATGTAGCCAGCATGACTAGACGCCGTGGCACACGGAATGCTGTTACCTTCCCACCAAAGCGGTACCTATTTATCTACTTACAGTTTCTTGCTTTCAAACTGCTAGGTTGGCAGGAGCTGGGGCCAGAGATGGGAGCTTGCTCCGTCATGCAGTACTAGGGTCTTGAACTGCTGAACTACAGACCTTCTGGTCTGCAGCTCAGCATCTTAACCTCTGAGCCATCACGGCTCCTTGCTTGACTCCCCCCTGAGTGTTTGGAAGCCATCTTCCATATATAGGAAGGGGGAGATTCCAGGCAGTTGGAGACGAAGAGAGGAAGAGAAAACCACCAAATAAAACAGGCAGACATTCTGACTGAGGCAGCTTCAGACGGTCTTGTTTCCAATCAGAGCACTTCAGAAGTATCTTGCTTCATTAGGGGTACCTTCAAAGTGGTTTTGAAGTGGGGTGATTGATTTTGGAGCGTGATCTGTTCTGAAAGAAATATACACCCCTGATATACCCCTAAGTTTCTTTTCTGCAATAAAGCATATGGAACTATGAACCAAATTGTCTAATTCAATCTGTTAAACAGATGAAGGAGCCAATGAAACGACGAGCCCAAAGGAAAGTGTTGTTTCCCCCCCCAAGTACTTTGTGTACTAATATGGATGTTAATTTGCTATGTGTGTTAAGTCGCTTCAGATTTATGGAGTCCCTCTGAGTTAATGGCCAAAACATCCTGTCATTAACAGCCTTGCTCAGGCCTTGCAAACTGAGGGACCTGGCTTCCTTGATTAAGTCAATTTGTTCTGGGGGGGGGGAGCATTTTCAGCCCTCACAGATCCATGAGGGAACTGTCCTTAATCTTGCTGATCCCTGCTAGTCCAAGTAGCTGAAAGAGATTTGCAATATCAGCATTGTGGACCCAGAGCAAATGAGGGATTTGTTAAGGATTGGTTGTGCAAACCCTGTACTAATGTAAGATCTTTTCCTTGTAGCCACTGTCTCTTGCACTTCTGCATTAGTGTGACATCTTGCAAATGGCAACGTGGGAAGCTGCCATCTGGATTCACCACATAGATTATGAATAGCTATTTAGCAGCCATTTTTAATTTTAATTTATGGTTATATGTAGAGTTCAGGTTGTCCCCCTATGCCTTGCACCTTTAAAGGGAAGGGGAGGGTGATCTTTATTTCCTTTAGTGCTGCTAATATTCTGGTTCTAATAATGCCCTTGTCTGTCTTCTTTCAATCTATCATACTAATTAATCTACTTCAACAAGAAAAAAAAATGTTCCCAAGTACTTTCCAACTAATTTAAGGCCTTTCCTTGGCACAGGACTTCATTATTTTCCTTTGAAAAGGGCTCTAGGCCAATCACATGTCAGTAAACCAGCCTTGGCAGAAACAACCTCCTGGTGCCCCGCAAAATGTTCAGGGATGGTACATGCCAGCTGCTTTCAAGAAAAGGAAATGTTTGATGCCAAATGCAAAGCTGTCAGTAGAAATACAGCTCTCCAGTGCAAAAGTCTTCAGTCTGTGATAACTCAGGAAAAACCCGAAAAGCTTTTGAGGCTGTATACAAATTCACTCTGCGGCAATGAAACTGAGTGTGTTATCTTAGGCTGTAATAATTAGCATCTTTATTGTGGCTGCATAGGATTGCTTGTGTGTTTTCTTTTTGGTCTGCCCATACCAAATATACTGAGACTTTTGTCTCATATCAAAGACATTTATGGAGTCTGGGGAAAATGTGCTAAATGAAACAGCTCAACGTAAATATTTGCTGATTAGTCTAGGGGGGAAATGATGTTGAATTTAGTAGCAATAATCACAGGCCTGGAAAGCCCAAGTGGTTCATCCAGTGAAACTGTCAGACAATAAATTCAAATTCAGGCAAGACCAAGAAAGAACGAAAAAATAATAGTTCCTTATGAAGAATTAACTGACATAATTCAGTGTGACGGCCCACGATTGTCTACATCACACATTGGTAAAAAAAAAAGAGGTTCAAGTAATGATTTTCAAAGGGGATTAGATAAATTAATGGACGATAGGTCTACATTAGCCACGAAAGTCAGAAATAGACTTTTCATCTTTACAGTAGGGTTTTGAAGTCTTGAAATAAATCTTGCAGCATAGCAGGGTCTGGGTGGGGCTTGGAGTGGGACAACTGCAGAACACAGAGAAAACACTCTATTCGTGTGAGATGCTTGTGTCACTGTTGTATACATTTCCCACCAAGCAATGCCATCTGCACATGACACTGAACCAGCACAGATTGATCAAACACATTTTCAAAATAAAACAGTATCACAAGCACAAAGCCGCAACTAAAAGTGCAAGTAGAGCAGATTGTTCAAGAAAAAGACCCAGGCCACTGACTACAAGCCAAGTCACACATGAAAAAACATGACAGACAGACAGACAGACAGACATAGAATGTCATATATATGTGACATTAAGGATGTTCGGAAATTAAAAGAAAGTGATTGGGTACAGGGGGAAGTACAACTGCTAGCTTCATCCTGTTTCATGTTCTTTTAGAATTACTTGAGATGAGAGTTGATGTGTGCGTAACATGTATGTGTGGTTTAGGGTCAACCTGCAGGTGGAGCCTGGAGATCTCCTAGGATTACAACTGATCTCCAGACTGAAGAGATCAGTTTCGTTGGAGAAAAGGGCTGCTATGGGGGTGTGTGGACTGTATGGTATACCCTACCGAGGTCCCTCACTCGTCAAACCCCACTGTCCCCAGGCTCCACCCACAAATCACCGGGAAGTTCTGAATGCAGAGTTGGCAACCTGAGTGTAGACTCTGTACCAACCAGAGCCTCATATTCAGAGACAGTCCATGTGTGTTGGAATATAGTTATCCTGACCAACAGAGGGAGCTACAACAAAAACTATAGCCAGTAAGGAACTGGAAATGCAGCTTCTTGTCAGAGGTGAGGGGTTGCCAGTTTGTTGCATGGTTGCTTGTAATAAAGCCTGAGTTAATAAAGCAGCTTGTTGTCTTTGAATGAAACAATGTATGCACATTTTTAAAGATAGTTATAGGCTCCTGTGACAGACTGTACTTTTAAAAACTTAGAAGTGCTGTACAAACAGGTAAAGGACTGTAAAGGATTAATTCTTGAGTGACAGTCTGCTCCAAGGACTCTGGTTAGCTTCAGCTGAGCAGAGAAAGGCTTGAGAGCTGAATGCTGAGAAGTCTGAATTCAGCCCTGACTGAGAGCAGTTTAACACTGACAGAGAACTGGAAGAAAGTTGGCAAGGAAGAGGGGGTAGTTAGGTGAAGGCCAAGAATGGGGGACTGATCTAGTGAGAGAAGAAATTTCCCTACCCAGTCAAAACAGGGAGATAGCTCTGAAGAGTGGAGATATCCCTGGTCTGGTGTAGTTGGAAACTGCCTTGTGAAACCTTAAGAGACAAATAAAACTCAAGAAGAGTACTGGTGTGTTTAGAGAAGGGGTTTGGGTACTGGATAGAGTGTACTAGACTTCTAGAAACCAAACGAGTCAGTGAATACTCAAAGAAACTGTACTGGAGTGTTTGGGAAAAACTGGAACAAAAGCTTCTCATCTTAAAGATCCTACGTCACTGGGAATAGCTAATGAAACTCTCACTAGACTTAAACATATGAACTACAGTCTATACATATACTTATTTACTTCAGCATTCTATATTGAGTTACCGCAGAAATTTTACCCCTGATTTCACCTGACCTTTCCCCTTTATGTTGAATAAAATATTTTGTTAATTCTGGAATTTCAAAACGCTTCGAGTGCCATGTAAATTTACAGGGGCTCTCAATCCTTCCCTCAGGTTCCTGGGCTGAGCCATCAGCCAAAATATCATACTGTGACAGGGCAGGAAATGTTCGGGGCAGGCTCAGGCAGTGGGAACTAAGGCAACAAGGAAGAGCACCAACCAGGATTGTGTAGCTGATAGTTCAGTCCAAAAGTCATGCATGGAGTAAGCCAGATGAGAGTCCAAACATCAATCAAGATACAAGCAAGTCCAAGAGGGATGGTCGAGTGGGTCTGAAGGTCAAAGCCAGGAGTTCAAGAGTTGCAGGAGGTAGCAGGATCTGGTGCTGTGGTCTTGATATCTACAGAATTGTGACACGTTGCTTCCACACCTGAGCTGTCTGGGGTTCCTTCCTTTAAGCTGGGTCATGTTGAGCTCATGTGTGAGCCATTCGCTTGGCTCCTCTTGTCTTGGTAATCACCAGGCAGCAAGGCATGCACTATGCCTCCTCTCAAGGAGTTCCAGGTGCACCCGCCACCTCCTGCATTCCCCTGCTATATTTCAAAATGGAAGGAGGAGGCGAGGCAGCCTGTGGAGTCTCTTCAGGATCCCGGGTTGTTGGGGCACCACCTCTCAAGGTTGCCCCCTCGGTGGTCTGAGTGCTTGTGGGGCTAGAGCTCACGCTGTCATCAGCAACTGGTGCACTAGGACCTGCTTCTGCTGCCTTGACGTCACTGACAGTAGTGTTAGCAGCATCAGCAACTGGTGCACTAGGACCTGCTTCGGCTGCCTTGATGTCACTGACAGTAGTGTTAGCAGCATCAGTTGGCTGAGCATCAGCTAATTCAGGCAAACCCATGACAGGAACAGTTAGAGTTCTTCAGGAAAGAAGAATACAGATAACTAGGGTGGCTCAGTCACAAAAGGGAAAGAAAAACGGAGGGGAAATCTTGCCTCTGAGGGAGGGAAATGGACAGGGGTGTCTTAGCTCCATTCACAAATTATGCCAAGTATGCATAGGACTGGAAAGTGTTACCTTGACTCCCCCCACCCACATTTGTTCTCTTTTGTATACTGTAACTTCTTCACATTCCCTTGCACTTGACATCAGTAGAGGACCATCGTGTACAGCAGTCATTGTAAAAGCCGTAGCTTTTGTAGACATAAAACTGCTTCTAGTGCTGGGCCAAACCTCTCTCCAGGACCTGCACACATTATACAGGAGGAAATTGGCTTCTCCTCCCCCTACAAGCTAGGCCAGCCAAGAAATCGGTCAGGTGACAAGAAGGGTTGCCAGGTGTCTGGTTTTGAACTGGACAGTCCAGTATTTGCTGTTTCTGTACAGTAAGTACATTGAAAAAATACCAGACATATAAATATCTAATCTTGGAAACCCTACAGGGTCGCCATAAGTCAGCTGTGACTTGATGCCACTTTCCACCACCAACCCCATGTACATGCTCTCTCTTTTTCTCCACATTCAATGTGTGTCTTTTTCCCCCGCTTACGTTCTCCTACATATATTCTGTACATGAGAAACATCTCTGGGGGGAAAACATTTGAAGTGTAAGGTTAAGTAACAGAGAACAGGTATCAGTTGATCCCAAAGGACAGAAGAAGCAAGGCAGATAAAGTTGTGTTGTAGAGTGCTGAGAGACTCAGTAAGAGGATGAAGCAGCCTCTGTGGTGATAGATTCAACTCTGGCTGTAATAAGTGCGCTGTTCTTTGATCCAAAGGTTGCTGACTGTGGAAACCCTTTCCTGACTCCTTCTGGAATCCTTGGCGGAACTGCTTTGACAGAGAAAAGAGCCAAGGAAAGGAAAGTTGGAAGAAGCTGTGATCTTGCTGGATGAGATAAAGAAGGTCAAAAAGTAGAGCTTTGGAGATAAGACAAGAAACTGGGAAAGAAGAGTAAAGACCCGAGAAAGCAGTCATTGGATAAAAGGATGGGTCCTTTTATGGATTAAAACCATTTTTAAAAAACACGAAGCAGAAATTAGGATCAAACGGATAGTTTAAGCAATGGAGCGAAATCAGCAGTGAGGTCCCACAAGGACCAGTATTTAATTTGTTCATAAATGATTTGGACTTGGGAATGAGCACTGTACTAGCCAGATTTGCAGTTGATATCTTCAGAATGGTGAAAATTGAAGGGAATTGTGAAGACCTACAGGAGGATCTATCAAAATGAGCTGAGTAGGCAACAATGTGGCAAATGATGTTCATTGTTGGCAAGTGTAAGGTGATGCAGACTGAAACAAAAAATCCTAATTTTAGATATATGCTGATGGGTTTTGAACTGGCTGAGACCAAGATTGAAAGAGATCCTGAGGTTATAGCGGATAGTTCAACTAAACTAGTGAGAAAGGCAAACTTCATGCTGGCAATTATTAGGAAAGGGGCTGAGAATAAAATGGCAATTATTTTAATGCCTGTGAATAGGGCTATGGTGCAGCCTCAATTGTAATACTGTGTATGCTGTGTACAGTTCTGGTTGCTATATTTCAAAATGGATATTGCAGAGCTGGGAAAGGTACAGAAAAGAGCAATGGAAATGACTGCGGTGTTGGAACACCTTCCTATGAAGAAAGGCTGGAGAGTCTGGGATTTTAAATCTAGAAAAAAAGATGACTAAGGGGGAGGGAATGATAGAGGTTTATAAAATTATGCATGGGGTAGAGGGAGTGGAAGGAGGGAGCTTTGTTTCCTTCTTCCATGATACTAGAATTCAGGGGCACTCAATGAATTTGATGGGCCATTGGCACAGGACAGACAAATGGAAATAGTTCTTTATTCAATGAGTAACTGAAATGTGGAATTCACTGTCAGCACAGATAGTCAGGGACAGAAGGCAGCAGGGTACCGCCTAATCTTATCTGATCTTGGAAGCTAACCAGGCTTGGTACTTGGGTGGGAGCAAGTGGAAGACTCTGCAGAGGAAGGCAGTGGCAAACCACCTCTGCTTCTCACTTTCCTTGAAAGCCCCTTCCTGGGGTCACCATAAGTTAATTTTGCAAGTTGTTTCAAGCTAACAGGTATATATATTTTTTAAGCCTACAGACCCACAGGCCCATTCCATAAAAATGGTAGTCAACATGTCTATGTCTGAGGTAAAATTCTAGGTGGTTACTGGTTTTATTCTGATTATTAAAACAAGAGAAAACATTTGCAGGTCTTCTTCATCGTGCATATGGGAGCCCGTGATCCAGAATGCTACTGTGCAACTTTAAGGACACTGAACTGCCTTTGGCGAAGATCCTCCACCGGGAAAACTCTACTTTCCCCAGCTGAGCTGGGATGAGACACCACACTGTGGAAACAAGATATTACAGGGTACAGGTGGCCCTTGGGGTGTCTATATTTGACCTACAATTTATCTGCCTTGTATTTTTATCCTGTTCTTCCTCCAAGGAGCTCAGAGCAGTATACATAGATCTCCTGCTTCCATTGTACACCCCCCCAACCCTCTGAGGTAGGTTGGGCTGACAGAGTCATGGGTCCAGTGTCATTAAGTCAGCTTCATGGGTGACTGGATTTGAATTTAAGTCTCCTCAGTCCTAACCTGATACTAACCACTACACTATACTGGCTCAATATTTCTTAAAATGAACACAGACTAATATCAATCAATCAATCAACCTTTATTGGCATAACATACAGAACACAGACTAATATTGTTTCAGCAGAAAGCCCAGTACCTGAAGCAAAAGCATCCAACTAAGCCATAGAGGTTTATCAATCATACTTTGTCCCTTGTGGTTCCTGACAAGGTGCCCTCTCCGCCCTTCCTCCAGTCTCAGAGGCAGTTCCAACAGTCCTCATGTATAGGCATGATGAGTACAAAACTAAGTTAAAAAGGCTGAGGATGTAAATCTTCATTGATTGAGAAAATCAGATGGATATTGTGGTGCTCCCAAAACAGGCCTATCAAATCTGTATGTCAGATGCGCAGCTGACTCTTCCAATGTGTGGAAGACTTTCTAAAATGCTAGAACTGCTCTGCAGCAATATACTTTACCAGGGAGTACCTTTAAAACAGTAGTTTATCCAAGTATACAGAAGAGCAAGATTGTTTCTCTAGCCAAACACACCAGGTGGAGATGTAGCTAATCCCTTGTATGTAAGGATTGTGTGTACATTGGGCAGTTATTGAAAATGGTAAGTAACTGGATTTGCTATTCCCAGCTGTTTGCCTCCCTGAGCTCTGTACAAATATAATCATCTAGTGTACAGCTGGGTGGATAGAGAAGGGATCAAGAATGTGCCTGCAGGCCCTGTTCTGACAGCCCTATATCCAGAATCCTATCCAAACAAGAGCCTGTGTGTGTGTGCACCCTTACACTTTGTGGGGCAAAACTGTGTGCATTTAGGTCCTGTGTAAACAAGAAGATGTGGAAGTAACAATTTGGGACCAGCAAGTACCGTCATGCAGTGTATTCACTTGTGTACCATCATGATGGGAGGGTAAAACTGAGGAGCTGAAGGTAGAATTTGGTGGTTCAACAATAGTGATGGATGGATTGTGATAGGTTGGATGGAGCCAAGATATAATTTGGCTGGACAGGATTGAGCCAGAACAGAACATGGCAATGTATGAGCAGAATGTGACAGAACCTGGCTAGTGATGATAAAAGATGGCAGGATCTAGACATCTGCCAGAAGACATTTTGTATCAGTCAGACAGGCAAGCAAAAAAAAAAAAAGGATGGATGTGTGTGGCCATCATAACTAAGGCTGGTTATGGATGATATGATGAATTTTGTTAATACTGGCAGACTGTTATTAAAATGCTTTAACACTTCTGTTGTCCTGGATATTTCAGTAGGCCAACGTCCTGGAGGAGCAGTTTCAAGATGCTTTCCATTAGAAACCAGTTAGGAGGATTGATGGCAACCAAACATGAATATGGCCTGAGGCATCAGTATTTCTATAGTGCATGTCTGCAAACTTATGCTACAATATGAGAGCAACAAACATTCCGTTTTAGAGCTGTCACAAGAAACAGTATAAAAGCAAGTAGCCTTATCCTAGGTCAGTCCAGCTCTGCTAGTACTAATACTAATGTGGTTCTTTTTAGAACAGGTATGCACAACTTTTGAAAGATCCAGTGCTGCCCATCAGCCATGTATTTTGGCATAGCAATATGCTAGACAACACCCTGTTGTTGCAGTGAAATCAGGGATCCCCACCTGGAATGGTTGTCTGGAGGTTTTGACAGGTTTAAAAATAACACATATAAACTTTAATCTAAAACAAGCAGATGCAGAATCTAGGTACCTGAGAGTAAAGCTATGTATGGGTAAATAGATTTGTTTGTTTATATTGCTTTTCCCAAAGATTCATGCAGTTATACTGACAGCCATTACCATTTAACAGTCTGAAGTGGGAAGGTGCCATGTTCTGTTGTGTTTTAAAGAAGAGCAGGCATTACTTGGTTAGGGGCTCTCTTCAATCCACTAACGGTTTCAAATGCAAATACACCAGGCTTTGCTGTGCGGTTTTCTGCAGGCATATTTCTGTATAAATCCCAAATACAGTATAAACTTGCAAATGTGCAGTTGGCTGTACATTTCTGTAGAAACTGATGTTTGCATAAAGGGCTACCTCTGAATAAATGTAATCTGCTCCCCCCAATTCTATGTAAAGGTCACAGTTTTGTCCCTGCATTGTTACTCCTTCTATTGTCCCTCCCAGTTATTATTCATACTGCCTGGCTAACGATATCCTGTATATTTGCAGTATTTATTACTCTCTGCTAAGCATTACACTTAGCAGCTTTCCTGAGTTAATACACCACTTCCACTGGTCTTTCTGAACAGCTCTCCCACCAGTTGAGAAGAAAGTGGGAGTTTAGTTTTTATTGCAGAAATAAATTCAATGAACCGTTTCCTTGGGAGATGGGGGGGCAGGAAGGAGAGATGCGAACTAAGGAGGTGTTTTGGTTCAGGCTCCCGGGGGTTATTCTCCGATTTGCATTTTTATCTCCTAGGTTCCACTGATTCCATCCTCATACAATCTCTTGGATAGAGTGAAAAAGGGGAAAGATAAATAATGCATGATGTTATTGGCCAAGAAATATTGCGAGAATTCACTTCAAACAGCATACTCTATTACATTGTTAGATTTTCTGAGCTGTTCCATTAGAGCTCATTTAAACATGTAATATTTCCCAATTAGATGTGTTGGTAGGAATTATTCATTTTAATAATTAAATAGTTTCCAAAGCACCCTGAAGAGCGTTACCATGGAGGATTTGACCCACTGCTGGGAATAGTCACAGCATGTTAATGTACCTTGTAGGGCGACTGCTTAATGTCAGAGTCACATTTGCATGACTCCCAGTCTTGACGATTTGGAACTGCACTTACATGGGTATCTTTGCTGCTGCTTCCTCTTTTTTAACTAAGCAGGCTGGTTTTAGGCCAGGCAAACCTGTTACAGTGCAATCCTAAGCATGTATATTTCGAAGTAAATCCCATTATGATCAATGAGATTCACAGCTTAGCAGGGAGCGTGTTTAGCCACAGTGTAGTAATTTTCTGATCAATTATGAGCTCTTTATCAATAACAATGAGGGTTTGCTGCTATAAATATATACACAGACTTTGTGCATTCACATATCTACGTATATCACTTGATTTCTGATCATGTAGGGATTTGTAGGTGGATGTGAGAAAAAGATCTTTGGAAAAGCATTGCACTGGAGGTGATGTGAAATGATCAAAAAGCATTTATGGGCACAGACCCCTTCATTAAAAGCCCTGCCCCACAAATAGCCATGCCAGAAATCTTATTTTTGCATGTTTCCCAAAGGCTCATGGGGATGCTTTGAAAGACTCACCATGACCTAGGTGGTATACAGCAGGACTGGGCTAGCAGAAAGGGGGATTGTTGGAGATGTATTAAAAGTGCTACTCTTGAATGCCCTTCTAAGCTTTCTTAGAACAAACGTGTGGACAAGGGAGACCCAATAGATGTTG
>NW_015163140.1:0-4128 GCF_001447785.1 Gekko japonicus
CTGATCAAACATGGCAGCTTGCTGACAATCATCATGACACAACACATGCTATAGACAAATATCTTTACACAAGCGATCCTCTTATTAGCACCAACCATGCCTCGGATGTATTCTCAGAATATACCTCCTTTCTGCTGTACACTTAAGGTCACTGATTAACCTTGACACCAACAAAACCAATGAAAACGCAGCTATATCAGCAGCTGTAAAGTCCTTCGATTTGCAATTACTCCAGTTTTCCAAGCTGAAACTTAAAGCAGTTCATCCTATAAGGGCAGGATTGTGGCAGGAGATTGCCTGAAGTGTACATTCTTTGTTCAGTAATAGGAGAGGTGTTCTACAGAAAGGCTGCTATATAAAGCATTAATGCTCTCCTGAAGCAGCCCATTGCTTTTATTCTACTAAATCTGCCCTTTCTAGACACCGCACTTTTGTTATTTTTGTAAAGTTGTTTCCCCTTTTTTCCCCATAGAAGACATGAAATACTTCTTTTCTGTTTGTCTGTAGCCAGCAAATTCAGTCAGGTGGAAATATTTTAAAAAGTATACAAACACAAGTTGCTTCTCAAAGAATCTTCATAGTGTATGTGTGTGTGTGGGGACTTTACTGGATGAATTCCCTAAAAATGATTGAGACAAAAATACCTGATAAACAATATGATGGAGAAAATCATAGGTCAAGGTTTCTTTATTGACCCCCTAACTTGTTCCAGGAAAAATAAAAAGCAATCTGTTCCTCTACAAGTCTTACAGGTTTTCTTCCTTACAGAGTCAGAAAATAGAATTATCCAGATAGTTGGGTACACACAGGAGGCTCTATAGATTCTGATTTCAGGTAATCCACTCATTTACCATGCCCTATGGGAGGATCAGGGCTTGACTTGTCACTAAAGCTGAAAACCTGTGTGCGCTTAACTGAGAATAAGCCATTAAACAGAGTGGAACTTTCCAAGAAAAAAAAATCATGTTATCCAGCTCGATATGTCTGCATAAAAGCCTAGGGCCATTTGGATAGAAGTCTTCATATTTCTAAAACATTTTTGCTTTCTCCTATTCCATATCAGCCTGAAGGTAGCACAGTTGTGGAATTAATCTGCACACATTCATGAAGTAGAAAATGATACCATAAAGACACAATTCCTTGTTTGTTATGCCAGTTTCTCCAAAATGTGACTAAATCAAATATGCTGTATACAGAGGTATGGTGAAAGGAGAGATTAGGATATGACATCACTAGGGTCACTTGATTCAAAATTGATTGGAATCATGCCCTGAAGGAGAAAGATGCCCTAAGAAGGAATAGAATGGCTCCAAAATAGTAATAATTATGTTAAAAGGTTTAAAATGGTAGAACATCCTCTGCTGTAGTTGTTTTCCAGGAAATACTTTGGACTCCCTGACAGCACTACTTTTGGCCCTGGGATTAACTGGCTTTATACTCAATTTAACATGAGTGATAAACTTTAGGGCTTTGATCTAATCATTTACACTTAAATAAATCAGTCAGATAATCTCCACTTTTTTTGAACAGAGTTCTTATCTAGGTATGTGCAAGACTGGGGCAACTAAGACTTGAAAATCTCTTTCCATGCATTTAAACTAGTGCCAATTTAATCTGTTTTCTTCAGGTAGGCATTTGTATGCATATACAAACACATAGTACAGTTGTCTTGTATTTTCAAAACCACAGAAAGAGACAGTAGAATTTGTAAAACAAATATAATTAAGAATAAACTGCTGGAGATCAATCCCATTGGTTCCTCTGCTGTCTCCAACCTGCTTACCATTTCCTGTTTCTCTCATTGTCTGTGCATCCAATTGTGTCTTCTCACTTTATTTCCTTGGATGGACATCTCTAAGGTCAGTGAAGGAAAGATCATTTTTTTAAAAAATGGGATCTGCAAATTTCACAGCAAACTCATTTAACAGTTGAACATGCACCACAATCAGACTGTGAGACAATAAGGGATATGTTTGGCTTGCATTAAACTACTCTGCTTGTTAGTCAGAGGCCAAGGGAAGGGTTCTGATCATTCAGCACTTCCCTGTATCCTAGACTTGTGCTTAGACACAGGAAAATGTCAGAGGGAATCAAAATCAACTCAAGCTGATGGGGGATCAGCTGTGAGTGGCCTTATGGCCCCTCCTCAAAACACACCCAAAATTACTACAGGGTAAAGCTGGAGATCAGAAGTTATTGACTTTTTCTCTCCCCATTGCAAAAGTGACAGGAGAAAAAGATAATTTATCCCCTCCTGCCCTCCAAGCTGGGGGGGGGGGCAAAGTAATGCTTCTGATTTCCCCAGTGTGAAAGGGAGATGAGAAAGAGATTGTCCTGTTTTTTCAGTAGGTCAAGCTGACAGCCTGGGATGGGGAGAACAGAAAGGGCATCTGCTGGCATTCTGTCCCATCTTTCCTGCATTTGCTGCATCTCAACAAGTCTGGGATGAAGCAGTTTCCAGGGTGGAAGATCAGAAGAACACGAACTCCAATTGATGTCCAAGGTCAGCTGTCAGTCAGTTCCTGATTCCCTTCCCCACACACACACACCTTAATTTATTTTCTGGGTACAGAGCAAAATTTCCCTAGCAATGCTGTAGCGAAGGAGCCAGATGAGATCCTGGCTGTGGCTTTTGTCTCTCCGAGGAACAGGGTAGAGGATATACTCCAGATTCTCTACACCTCACTTTTAGACTTTTATGTATTCAACATAGATCATTGCTGTGTAATTATCTGCAAGATTTAATTGCATGATGGGAATTCAAATCAGCTAAAGATTCCTACAAAGTGAATCAAAGGGCTGTTTGAGATCTCTGTAAACTAAATAGAATATCTGCAAAACTAGCAAAACATAAACATTTACTCAGTCTTTGATCATAGTAACACCTGCCCACTATATTTTGCAAACCATTTTTTAAAATGTTAATAGCACATCTTATCCTTAAAATGTGGACACTATTGTCAAAACTGTTGGCAGAGTAATTAACATAGCAATGGTGCAAAACCTGATTAAAGTGTAGATAAAGGTTTATTTAAGAAGTAACATACTTGATAGTAGAAAAGAGAAACAGAGATAGGGTCCTAACGACATCTCTAGCTGAGAGAGAGGGAGAAACTAAGTGTGGGACTTCTGAGAAGAAGCAGGATATTGCCCTAAGTGTAGCAATCTGGAGCTGGACAAAGAATGACACTTGAACGGAGAGGAGGTGCTGACCTCACTATCCTTATTCTATTTTCAAGAGGTTTTTTTTCTCTGCGGATACTTATTTCCACCAACAGGGGGCTCACTATCCCCCAACAGCTTTTCCTACATAGTCAGTAGATCTCCTGGGTTTGTAGAAAAATCCAAAAACTAAAAAAAATCCCTTCAGGGATCGTTGAATTCCCCCCAAAACTTTTTGAAATGGCCTCTGCAGGGATCTGCTTTAGGCATCAATGGTGAGAGATCAGAATGTTTTTGGGGAGGCTTCTAAGGCTTCTAACTGGCTCTGCCAGTCAAAGGGTGGGAGAAGGGCCCTTTCCAGACCTCTTTTGGCTTTTCAGGGAAGGAAGGAGGGAGGGAGGGAAGGAGGGAGCCTTGGGGCCAGGCCTCACAAGAGTTGCCAGTGCCAGGCTGGGGGATTGCTAGAGATTTTGTGGTGGACTCTAAGGAGGGCTGGGTTTGGGAAGGGAAAGGCCTCAGCTGGGTATAATGCCACAGAGTCCACCCTCCAAAGCAACCATTTTTTTGCAGGGAGACAGACCTCTGCTGTCTAGTTGTAATTCTGGGGGGTCTGCAGGTCCCATTTGGAGGTTGGCAACTCTAGGCCTGGTCTAGGGTTGCCAGGTCCCCCCTGATTTGCATGACTTACCTAGCCTTGGCTGCTTGCTACCGTTCATCAGCAGCCACCCTATGAAAGCCAGTGAGGTGCAGCAGTTAGAGCTTCAAAGTAGGGTCTGCAAGACCCAGGTTCAGATCCCCATCTTGCAGTGGAAGCTGACTGCATGATTTTGGACCAGTCACATATTTCAGCCTAACCAACCTCACAGGGTTGTTGTGCAGATAAAAAGGAGGAGGGAATAATGAAAGCTGCTTTGGTCCCCACTGTGGAGAAAGACTAATTTTCTTCAACACCTCCACCTTTCACAG